>NC_085141.1:337037376-337111000 GCF_024139115.2 Armigeres subalbatus
CTGGTGGCCAACTACGTTCAGTTACGTATTGTCGGGCTATGCTTGGTTCGGTTTTAATCCGATTAATAACTTATTTTGGTAGACCATAAACACCGATTTCATCGGAATCGTACTGCCTATTAGAATACAATTACTAATCAGGCAATTTACTTGCTTTCAATCAGCCGATTTCGACGGCTGTATTTCGATATTGATCGAATCAGTTGATTAATCATCAATTCTCGATTTCGTCGGTTTGATCGCTTTTCTGCCTCGACTCGCTAGCCGATTAGTCTGCCGACTAAATTGCTTCAAATCTATTGATTTAGTCGCCGATTTAATGTATTGTTTAATCGCTAAACGCCCTGTTAAGCTCCATAAGCGTCTGTGCAACAAACAACCGATTGAGTCGGATGCAAAGTAAAAATCACCGACGAAAACGACATAAGTCGGGAGAAAAGTCGGTGGGATGTTTTATGCATGGGGCGCTGCTATTTGATAACTCAACCGTCAAACGTCACCGGCAAGGTGAATACAAACAGGTGTAGCAGTATCCAATTACATGAATCAGCCATCTTGGATTTTTATGGGGCGATCACGAGTTTGTTTATGTTTTGCACTGAAAATTTTTTCACCCCGCTATCTCTTCTCTACTGTCGAAGTGAGTTAACCTGATATAAGAACCCTGGTCACCGGTACGGAATACAGCAACCAAATTGAGAGCCGAAAATAGTGACCGATACCGAAACAGGTGACAAAACTAAATGAAAGCGCTGCGGTGTTTAAATGCTCGCGACATAATGATGCTTAGTTTCGTCACTCGTTTCCGTATCGTCACTATTCACTCTCAAAGTTATCGCTGTTTCGTTGACAATTGACGGTTAAAAAATAGCGGCGCTCTTATCGCTGCTATTTAAACTTCAACTGTCAAGCACCGGTACGAATACACAACCAAATTGAGAGCCGAAAATGTGACCGATACGGAAACGAGTGACGAAACTAAAATGAAGCGCTGCGCGGGTGATTAAAATGCTCGCGACCGATAATGATGCTCTAAGATGGCCTTTAGGCGAATCAAGCGCACTACCATTGACGAATACAATACTACTTCCGAAGTTGGGAAAATTGCCTGTATCTGGCGAAAAATCCAACTTCGGTATAACCGTTCTAACGATAGATAGACTGAGTTGCGACGTCTCATATTATCAATTCATGCAATCGAATTAGAGCCGCTAACAAAGTTGGATTTTTCTCTAATTCGTACGTTAAACCTAACTTGGAAGTGGTGCGCTGTTTTCATTTAGTGATGTGCTATACGGCGCACTACTTCGAAATTAGGTTTAACGTATGGATTGTGAGAAAATCCAATTTCAATACGGCTATAATTCGATTTTCTACTGAATTTATAATACATAACTGCATACATAACATTTTCCGTTTTGGTGCAGACTGCACAGAGTGTATGTAATATGAGTGGCGACACTGTCAGAATTGGAACAAAATTCATCTGTCATTCCATACAAAATCGTGTTCCAAATGAACAGAAGACCTGTCAAATGCGACGGCATGTCGCCGACGACTGCTTGACTTGCTTTTACAGTGAGTCGTGATCGCGTCGCATCGCTCGTCGCGTTTACTCTGGCGGCACCTTATACATATACCTCTGGCTGCATATTTCAATTTTATTGAAAACAAAATTTCCAATTTTACCGTTTACGGAATATTACAATTACAATCCTGAACCTGTATTTTGTTTGCTCGGATACCAATAGTTCAGTTATGACTACACATGTCACAGACCTCACTTTCTTGTAGCTCCCTTTTCGTATCTCACTCACTATGCGGATCACTGCCATTCTCATCTCCCAAAGTTCTGTTTACAATCGCGTCGTATTTTCTGGCTTCGATGTCGATAATGGAATCCAAGATCTAAAAAGTTTGTTTTACGGTATTTTTGTAGTGAACATTTATATTCAAACATAAATTGTCCACTGGCGGCGATGCAGTGTGTCGAACGTGTATGACCAACGTGGAAAAGCGCCAGCAAGCTGATTTCGTATTTTCTGAGTTGGGCGATGCACTCAGCGAACATAATCGCCGATCACGCTGGTGTTGAGGTGGAGTGAAACGAGTGAAGTCAGTCTATGTCGATATAATTAAGTTCAGCTTCATGAAAATGTTTTCACAAATTTATTTAAACGAACTGATTCAAATTTTGAAAATTTGATCCATTTTCCAATCGATATTAAACTTTAAATCTGACAAATAATAACAATACCAACACTCAAAACTTCGACTTGTAATTTTATTCCCCCCCTAAATGAACCCCTGATGGTATGTGCTGCATCAATGCATTTTGCAAAGAAATACTTTCATTTAATATATAGCTTTACAAATTGAGCTCATATGATTGGCATTAGGCACATACTTTTGAATGGTTTATTAATGCATTACAAATAATTTTAGGTGTTATGTTGGTCAAACTGCTTGACCGTGTGTACGTTCCATAAATTAAATGAATGTGATTTTAAAAATGGGCGATTATAATACATACATTTTTATTGCTCTTTTTCTTTGGTGAATAATCATACCTATGAAACTAATTAAAATTACCCTTTTGGATTTTGAACTTCGACCAATGGGGATGTGAGGACTTAATTTATTTTAAATATGGTCTGTTTTATATGTACTGTACATTGTAATGTATACTCTTTTAAGTTTCCTGAAGAAGGTGACCTCAACTATAGCGACTTTTGATTATTATTATCTTGATTAATGAGATTTCCGGCCATAGGCGGTTCATTTCGTGACCTTTGAGTTGTTACATAAAATTTCTTCGTTTTTTCCTTGTACTCAAGGGGAATAATGGAAGATGCATCGCATAAAAATATCAAGGAACAACTCTGCCGTAATCTGAAAAAGTGACGTTTGCGCCATTTTACAACATACATGTTTTCCATTTTCTGTTAAAGAGTACGATGAGTACTACTCGTTAACATCATTTTTGGAAAATGGCGTATATGTCACTTCGCCAGATTACGGCAGAACTATGCTTGGACGTTTTTACATAGCCCAACAACAATTTCAATTGTTTACAATAATTATACTTCTTGTTTGAATTTCATTTTGATATATATCGGACAGATTTATCAGGATGACAGCCTGCCTTCAGTTATTTGTAACGATTGCTTCAAAAACCTCCAAATGTTAGTCGCCTTCGTAAATACCATCCGTTCTACCGACAATAAGTTACGTGAGCTCTGTAAAGTGGAGCTAGGCCAAGATATTACTTCCACGGAAATCAATAACGAAATGTCTCAGTTTGTAATTTTAAAAATTGAACCAGTGGAAAATATAATTGAGGAATCATACGCCGAAGTTGAATCCGTGAGTCATACTTCTGAACCAGGGAGCTTAACAAATGAAGAGCTAGTTAACGAAACTTGCGAAATTGTAGTCTCAGATTATGTAATGCTTAAACCGGATGATGATGTCGATTGGAATGAAACTGTTGATGAGATAGAATATGCTGCAAAATGCAAACCAAAGCGAAGCATGAAACCGTTGCTTAAGAAAAAGCCTGTTCAAAGTGAAGATGAATTGAAACGCAAAGAGCGAACCCTGTATACGGTTATCAAAATTCCGCCACGTAGCCATGTTTGTTGTGGCTGTTTGCAAATATTCACTTGCGCTGAAGATTTGGAAGTCCATCGTCAGACAAATCATGTTTGGAAAAAAGAGAGCCTAACGAAACCTAGCGAAAAAGTACTTTGCAACGGTTGCCTACGCAAGTACGACTCGACGTATGGTGTGAACAGACACAAAAAGCGCGTCCGGGCGTTAAAAAAGATTTGGGAATGTAAACAATGCAATCTTCGATTGAAAGTCCCCGGCAAACGGCGGGAGCATCTTAAAACCCACACAGACGATGATCACGTTACCGTGATATCACAATTCAAGGAAAATATAAAACAGGAACTTGGTTGGATCTGCTGCGCTCTGAAATGTGGTAAATCATTTTACATCTGAAGCGGAAATGATCGCTCATGCGCACGCATCCCACTGGATCGACAAGCAGCAAGCAAACCTAGAGTCCGGACATTTGCCAGAACAATGTCAGGTCTGCTACCGACGATTTTCCAATAAAGTTCGGCTAACCAGCCATCAGAGACGGGTTTACCGTCAAAAGAACATGGAGTGCCCTCATTGTGATGAAAAGTTCTCATCTACTGTTCTACTGAATAGGCACGAATTAAATGAACATGGCATCGGTACCGTTCAATGTGAGATTTGCGAAAAGACTTATTCTAATAAGTACACCTTGAGTAAGCACATAGAACACATGCATACAAATGACAATATCCATCAGGTTAGCAAAAATATTAATTCTCATTCTTCCAAAAATTAATTGTTAATATCACTTAACCTTGCAGTGTAATGTTTGCGGTTTAACATTCAGACAGAGTGGTGGCTTGAAGAAACATATGTTGAATCATATAGACGATCGGGAGTACGAATGCAAGGTAAGAAAACAATACACCTCGCAGTCATTTCAAAGTTATTTGATTTGAGAACTTTTTGTTTGAACAGATATGCTCAAAAACGTTCAAAGCGAAATTGAACTTGCAACATCATATGCGAATTCACACAGGTGAACGTCCGTATAAATGTAGGTATTGCGACCATGCCTTCGCTCATCATACCAACTGTAGGAGACATGAGATGACTCATACTGGTGAGTGTATCTGTATTTTAATAAGAATTACAAGTTTGACCTTGTTGAGATTAACTAAATTTTATTAATTTTTCGAAATATATTAATTATTATTTTCTATTATTTACAGGCGAAAAGCCCCACAAGTGCTCACGTTGTGACAAAGCATTTATTTTAAAGCGAATGCTAGTAGAACATGAAAAATCGCATATGTGTAAGTATACTGCAACATCAAACTCAAATAGTATGTTATTCTGATCTCTGTTTTTAAATGTTTTTCTGTCTACAGGCGACCAATAGTGCATTCCTAGTAAATCCATCGATTCAACATGTTACGCCTCCTTATCTCGTGGAACATCTATCTGCAATTTATTTCCATTTATTTTACATTTCATTAAATTTGTTAAAAATTTGGATTTAATTTCATTATACAATTGATTCTGAGGTGAATTTCAAATTTACCCCATGTTTTTTTTACACCCATATCCAAAAGCCCAAATCCGACGTAATAAAGGATCAATCTATAAGCAAAACCCGAGAAATATGCGTATACAGTGCCGCCGTTGTTTTGATGCGATGAAAGCAGATGATACCTTGATTGGTCCTTTGCCGTACAGTGCTGAAATTCAAAGCAATCATTCTGCATAAGTAAGCAAAGGAGATACCATTATTTCACCCCTATGCATGTTATTGTTCTCTTAACATGTGCTCTTGGATTTTTGACGTAAACTACGTCTAAGGGGAAGAATCGGATACAGGGTGTAAAATTAAAATTTCAAAATTGGGCGAGATCATGTAAGATTTGAAACATTAATAGGTCCTTTATCTTTCTATGGATTTTAAAAATTTATATATCAATCGATTCGCAAACTCTCCGCCAATTTGCCAGTAATAATGAAACTTTTGAGTATCAACGCTAAACTATTGAAAATTTTAGTTCTTTCATGCATCATGCGTCTCTTGTGCAGCGCCTTCCAATCCTTAGTAGTTGCCTACTTTTAGGGTATTATCAATTGTTGAACTGGGGTGCCACGGATAGAAATTTCATCCATTTGCTTCAAAAATATACATGTTTATTTCCAAAATGGTAATATGTTTGAATCAAACATATTTATTTTTAAAACCAAATTAAATCCCTGTTTGTTTTATACATACACTAGTGGACAGCCCCTCGCTCGCTCTTGCAAAAGTAAACAAAAACTCGAGTTCGGATCAGATCCGATCGGAAGTCAGCAGAGGAGCAGGAGCAAAAGTAGAAGCATATGTTTTCTTGCTTCCAAATTGATGATAGGGATGTTTTTCAGGTACAGAAAGGTAAGTAAATGAAATATGAACGTTTGGAATTGTGAAATCTGGTAGTCAAATGATACCGGAATATGAAAATTGGTAGAATTGATAAGAAAATATTATAGGGGTCGAACCAAAACAATAATATCCATGTTTGCTTCAAACATTTAGCTGGTTAAAACAACTTAAAACGCACATTTGATTCAATAAAAAGTTTTTGTTCGCTTCAAATGCAACAATATGTTTGTTCCAAACAGATTTATTTTTGATGCCAGAATAAACTGAATTTATGTTTGGATTTACCTAGAATATGTTTGTTTTTAACGTAGTTTTTTCTGCGTAAATGGGGTGGTCCAGCTGCTAGACAGTGGGGTCCTAGCTCCCTCACCGAGTGGGAGATGCTGCTAAAGCTAGGGTAGTGTCGGTGGTATAGTTTCTTCTCTTCTATATAGAGCGGAATAATTGGTTCAGTGTACTATATTTGGTTTTACGTAGTTTACGTTGAGCGGTCGTGTCTTGCATACAACCCCAAATTTTTTTCAACCTTACTAGTGCATTGGGGTCCATTTCGACCCAAGCACACCCAAAACACCGCTGTAACTTTGTAACGCAATGAGAGAAAAATCTGAAAAATTCTGACTTTTCCTAACTTTCGGAAACTAAAATTTCCTGAGAAAATCAGTGACAGTGACACATTTTGCATTGGGGTTCATTTGGACCCAAGATTTCATCACGATCACAAAAACTCAAATTTCAACCGATTTTCGATCTTTAGGCACCAAACGAAAGCTGTAGGTTTCTAGAACAAGCTCATGGGGTGATTAATCCGAATTGACCTTTTTACTCCCCGGGGAACCTGTACTAAAGAGGTACTGTTTGAGCTTCTCAATTTGGCACTAAATTTTCGAGTTCGTGTTATGAAACATAAAATTGCTTGCAAATATGTGCTCTGATGATCCAACTGTATTTGCTATCTTGTATTTGCCATTTCTGGGGAAATTTATCCCTCTAGCGGTTATCGGAGACCCTCTGGAAGATGCGGAACTTCCGTAAAAGTGGCCAATTCTAAAAGTTCATCCCAGAGCTTCGCGATTTTTTGGTAACCATTTAGTATTAACCTATTTTACGGATGTTTCGGGTTTCCGGAGGACCGTATTGTGGTCATCTCAGAAGACTTAAACAATTTATTGCGTACACAATTTGCCCGTATTGAATGATTTTGTGGTATCGGCCAAAAAAAATCGCGAAGCTCTGAGATAAACTTTTGGAATAGGTCACTGTTACGAATACGTCAATGCTTTTCATATTCGTCGTATTCGTCAATGCTTTCACTATTGATTGCATCCATAATTTTCCAGAAGGAATGGTTACTAAAAAATCGCGAAGCTCTGGGATGAACTTTTAGAATTGGCCACTTTTACGGAAGTTCCGGATCTTCCAGAGGGCCTCCGATAACCGCTAGAGGGATAAATTTCCCCAGAAATGGCAAATACAAGATAGCAAATGCAGTTGGATCATCAGAGCACATATTTGCAAGCAATTTTATGTTTCATAACACGAAACTCGAAAATTTGGTGCCAAATTGAGATGCTCAAACAGTACCTCTTTAGTACAGGTTCCCCGAGGAGTAAAAAGGTCAATTTGGATTAATCACCCTATGAGCTTGATCTAGAAACCTACAGCTTTCGTTTGGTGCCTACACGCAGAAAAAACTACGTTAAAAACAAACATATTCTACACTACAAAAATTCCACACATTTTTATTGGCAAAAATCCATTAATTTAATTCATGATTCTAATTATCAAATAAAATGTATGTGTGGTCTCTAATATGCAGTTATTGAATTTATGTGTGGGTACAAATTGCATATATTTGGGTCGCCAAATTGCAAAAATTTATGTGTGCGACAAATATATTCAATATAAAGAATTTTTTCGGTGTAGGTAAATCCAAACATAAATTCAGTTTATTCTGGCATCAAAAATAAATCTGTTTGGAACAAACATATTGTTGCATTTGAAGCGAACAAAAACTTTTTATTGAATCAAATGTGCGTTTTAAGTTGTTTTAACCAGCTAAATGTTTGAAGCAAACATGGATATTATTGTTTTGGTTCGACCCCTTATAATATTTTCTTATCAATTCTACCAATTTTCATATTCCGGTAGCATTTGACTACCAGATTTCACAATTCCAAACGTTCATATTTCATTTACTTACCTTTCTGTACCTGAAAAACATCCCTATCATCAATTTGGAAGCAAGAAAACATATGCTTCTTGTAAATATCTAACAAGACTAAGGAATCACTCGACATGGGAAAGCAGAATTGCAGATGCCTTTCCCGCGTAAGGATCTGTTCTGGACTGAGAGGATGACGATGCACCCCCTGTGTTGCTTGCGCTTACCGGCGCTTCGACGCAGCAGTGCCAAAACACTGGGGCGTTGAATCTGTCATCATCGTCATTATCAATCATGCGCGAGGGGTAAGAAGGCATGACAGTATGAGCCTTGCATGCACCTCACATCCCCCTTCCACCAAAAAAAAATCATGCTCATTAATTTTCATGCGGCATATATATTCTATACACAACAATTTCAACTATTACATCACCCGCATACATTTGATATGCTTAGAGCGCTTAGTACAAAGAATAATTATAACAAAATATTTTATTATGTTTCTATGCATGTCCCGATTTAGTGTGGAATCAAGCTTTAAGTTATGAAACCAATAAGTACAATTAGTTATACAATTTATATTTCTGCTCAGCGTTTTTACTGCATTTATAAATATAATCTTCTCTAAAGATTGGTTATTCATCATCCTCTCTAATATTAACTTTGGATAAGATGGGAATTCAGTCAAATTGTCTGTATTCTAATGGTTCTCAGAATCATGTTTGCAAACCCCCGCATTCCACAACTGGAATATTGATGCCTCGTGCCTCCCGAGTAGCACAAGCCAGTTAAATCTGGTTTCAGGAACTTGATTGCGACTAAATCTTTGTGGAATATATAAGTATATTATATATAAGAATATAATAAGTTATAAGCTGCAAAGTTACTAAGTCAAATACCATTTATGCTTCCACATATCTCGTGGCTAGCAAGGGTACTTTCATGCCCTGGGTAATTGCTTAAATTTCCCCCACAAAGTAGCACATGCACGTTCAAATATATTCAAACATTTGCAGTTGTTGTCAACTTTTCTTACCCATTCAAATGCACTTAACCAAGTTGATAAAAAGTTATTGATACCAAGATTATCAGGCATATTTGAAACAAGTTTATTACATTGTGGCCAGTGGTATGTTCGATTTTCTGGGTTCCGTAGTACAGAACGTTGTATCAAAATTTCAAGAAATGGTTAAGCATTAATACAGGACATCATTGTGTGGAACGCTACCGCAATAGCTCTACTACTTACAACGCCACAGAAAAGTATATGGATCGTTAGCCATTGTAGGTAGTAATGTCCAGGCAACCATGGGGCATTAGCTAGATGGGGATAAGTTCCTGGTTATCGAGTTGAGCGACTTAATCGTCATTCAAGACCCCGGTGTTTTACCTTGCCAATTGGTCAGGGCGTTAACACAGTAGTCGCGTTCCGTTGACGTTATGTGTCTGTTTAACCGAGTGGCTACCTTGAGTGCTGCAAGCCAGCCGATACGGCTCAGTGGTCATTTGTAGCAGACTCGACATACCATACAATTTACGGAAGGTCGCAAATCAGCTTTCACGACTCACGCTGCTCGATGTGTACCTCGCCTTGTTGTACCCGTAGGAGCGCTTTCTAGAACCATTTTCACCTCGTTGTAGTCCGAAGTTCTTACTGTGTGCTAGGTTCACTGCAGTCATTCGATTGTGGCGATGTACAATTAATCAGAGCTCAAACATATTCAACAGCATGAAGCCCATCGCATGATTATTTAAAACGTAGAATGACATAGTCAGACTACTACTCCATCAACTCATTCATACAACTGTCACTGAGAGTGCTTACTATGGGCAGAAAAAAAATTAGCGAGGTTTATATCGAACCTTACTGCTGAAAGCGCCTCACGGTTGAAAAATCAAAATTAGTTCTATGTGATACATTACGTTTCTTATTTAAAACGTGATTAAATTTGAAATAATTCGGTTTGTAGAATGTGCATAAATATTCAATTAAAATATTCAACCGAATATTGAGCTAACAAGTGAGGAAATGTGGACTTCACCAAATAATTCCGATTATTTCACACTCTGCATGTAAGAGGTCACTTAACAACTGATGAAACTAGTGGTTTATTTGCCCCCTCCATGTTCTGTTTTCTATCTGCACCACACCATATATGCATATCGACACTTTCTAAGACCATGTATGCGGTGATCCTCTGCAAGCATTGTCTAGGACTCGTGTCCATAGAGGACTACCGGTCTAATACGCGTTTTGTGGATGGACAATTTAGCACGACAGCGAACCCTATTCGATTCAAATGTACTGCAGAGTCTAAAATAAGTATTATTTCTTGGCATGATGCGTCTCCGAATTTATCTGCTAGTATCGGTATCTGCGGTCTCCAGTGAGCCCAATTACGCGATCCCATCATTTCAATTCCGTTATAATATGTGCAAACTCGTTATAGGTCACTAACATTATCTCCACTTGAGCCTCTTCCTATTATGTACTTCGCCTTCGACGGACTGATGAAATTAGTCCGATCCGCTTAGTTCCTAGTCAGTCTTGAACTTTCTTGAAAATTTATTCTGAAAAGTGACATGCTAATATAAATGTCGTCGGCGAAGCCAAATAGTTTTTTTTTATTGCAGGAAAATGTTTGCACTCATGTCAATCCCTGCTCTTCGTATAATTATTTTCAAAGTGATATTAAATAGCAGGCACGAACAATCATTACTGTGAATTATAAAATTGTAATTTTAAATCATGAGTATTCAATGCGTTTTATTCCGGCACCATTACCCGGCTCCATGTCCGGAGAGGACCACCACTCTTATGTGCGTTCTGTACATGATACATTTAGTACGGGTGTTAATCTTTTTTGACCGCAGTTTCTTCTGGAGCCCGTAGTAGGCGTGACTTACACACATGATGCGCCTTCGTGTTTCACGACTAACACTGTTATCAGCTGTTAGCAAGGATCCAAGGTAGACGATTTCCTCGACCACCTCGACGGTATCCCCGTCTATCGTAACACTGCTTCCCAGGCGAGCCCTGTCGCGCTCGGTTCCGCCCACAAGCATGTACTTTGTCTTTGACGCATTCACCACCAGTTCAACTTTTCTTGCTACAAGTTTCAGTCGGGTGTATAGTTCTGCCACCTTTGCAAATGTTTGGCCGACAATATCCATGTCATCCGTCAAATTAATGGATCTGGATCTGTTGAAAATCGTACCCCGGCTGTTACACCCGGATCTACGCATGACACCTTCTGGTGCAATGTTGAACAACAGGCACAAACGACCATCACCTTGTCGTAACCCTTGGCGCGTTCCAAAAAAGGGCTTGAGAACGACCATGAAATTTGAATTATTATTCTTGACTAATTTTGTCGGTTTATCTGGGAATTTGTGCTCATGCATTAGCCGCCGTAACCGGTCTTAAATTATTTTTTATAAAATCGTATACTCTGCTTGCAATCTACTCCCATTGTATAATACTATCATTTTTTCCTCTAGCAATGCTCTTTGCTATTTGAGAGAATAAATGTTTTCATCTCTGATCTCTTATGAATCTTTTTTTTTTATAGTTCGCTTGTTTGCGCGCCTCGCAGATTAAAAAATTATTCTAATCTTTTCGAGTTATCTTTATTTAAATTATGTGTATATTTTTTCATTTCTTTTTATTGGGTTCTATCAATCGTCTTGTTTCTACGTTTCTACAAGTTTTGCCTCGTACAACAAAGTTGTACCAGAAGGCAATAATTTCACTCCAAAAGTGTGTATATGTGGAGCCCATAAATATCTTTTTCGTTAAACGCGTTTCATATAGAAAGACTTGACCGATTCGAGTGCAACTGGTTTCATTCGACGGAGCAGATTTCCTAGTTGGACACTATTGTTTTTGGTTTTCAATAAATCAAGTAATTTGGATTATATTTCTATTTTCCAATCAACAAAAACACTGTTTATTATCACACATTGAATCATTAATCATTTTAGCTGTGGTGCAATCCATTTCTCCCATAATTGATTTATTTTATATCAAATCTTTTCACCGCCGAAATATAGGCAATAATCACTTCATTTACAACATTAATTCGAATTCAACATATTGAATCGAGAAAGGCATCATCACCACTGGGGGATAAATTTGGTTTTTTTTGCCTTTCTCGTACAACTTAGATGTACCGAAAGGCTATCATTTCACTCCAAATTCGAACTTTTAATAGAAGTCCCGGAGACCCATAGTGTTATATACCATTCGACTCAGCTAAATGAGCTGAACAAATGTCTGTCTGTCCGTGTGTGTGTGTGCACAAAATGCCATAAAAACATTAGCCAAATTTTCACATAGAAACTCTTAACCGATTTTCTTGCAACAAGTTGCATCCGACAGAGACTAAAACGCTGTTGATCACTATTAAATTTCACAATAATTGCGAATTACAAAAAATAGATAATATTAAAATAGTGATGAGACATAGTCATATAGAACAATAATGTGTTATAAAAAATGCCTTGCATCTATGAATACTTTTAAAGATTATCCGTGACTTGCTCCCATTAAGAGTTTCATCGTACTATCAGGATGCTCGTGTTGCACGCATTTAGGCGTAAGTATGCTCTTCGTTCAGTTTCATAGTACTATGAAATTGTCCGAAAGTCAAAATTCGAACATACGAAATTCGAGAAATTTTTGGCAGCGCCGTCTGTCGTCTACTAGTGTAAATTTTCAATCATAACATTAGACGTTTTGCCTTTCTTGTACATCATCGAGGTGTAAGCGTAAAGGCTACATTTATTACCTTTTTTCGCGAGAAAAGGCACCATCACCGCTAGGTGGATTAATATGTTTTTTTTTTCAAACGTTTGCTAAGAAGTGCCGTTGGTTCCAGGCATCTTTTTACCTGGCGATGTTTATTAAAAGCCATCTTCAGTTAAAATAATATTTCAAATGTTTTTACATGCCCTTTCTTTTGTTTCTGGTGATCTTTATTAAAGCCCATTGACTTCTCTCAGCTTTTTCCATTACGTGTCGTGGTGGTTCACTATAGTCGAAACATTCTACGAAGGCGGTGTTCATTACACGCCACCATTTACTTTGTGGTCAACTATAGTTTGGCATAATCTTTATATCTAGTGGTCTTCTTACACACCATTTTATAATCGGCGGTTTTGCATTACTCGCTCACAGCAATCGTAACATCTTTACTCCTGGAACTTGTTTCTTCAGGAACCATTTTTTTCAGGCGGTCTTCATTACGCACCATCTTTTTCTACCAGCGGTCTTCATTACACACTATTTATCGACCTCGACAAGTCCCTTTAGTTGCTATCTTCTTAGTCAGGCGGTGTTCATTACTCGCCGTTAACTTTTTACTTTCTTTGCGTCTTCTTTACGTGCCGTCCAATCTCTCGACGGTTCCAAATTCCATGCAATTATGTTCGACTTTGGCGGTTTTCATTACACGCCCTATTTTCAGCGGTATTCTTTACACGCTATAAACTGTGCTTAGGTGGTTTTCATTACACACCTTTTTACATGGCAGTTTTCAATACTCGCCATTTGTAAATTTTTCTTACCTCAACAGCAGTTTTCATTACATGCTGTGCTTTGTTTCTCTCTGACGATCACCGTTAGACCAAACGATCTTTTATAACACTTATCACTACACACACTCTTCAACAAGCGCTTTCAAAGCGCCCCATGGCAAGTGATTCCTTATATGTTTATTCTTATATTTTTCCTTGTTTATTTTGCTCCTGGCAGGATCGCCAATGTAAATATCTAACAAGACTAAGGAATCACTCGACATGGGAAAGCAGAATTGCAGATGCCTTTCCCGCGTAAGGATCTGTTCTGGACTGAGAGGATGACGATGCACCCCCTGTGTTGCTTGCGCTTACCGGCGCTTCGACGCAGCAGTGCCAAAACACTGGGGCGTTGAATCTGTCATCATCGTCATTATCAATCATGCGCGAGGGGTAAGAAGGCATGACAGTATGAGCCTTGCATGCACCTCACACTTCTACTTTTGCTCCTGCTCCTCTGCTGACTTCCGATCGGATCTGATCTGAACTCGAGTTTTTGTTTACTTTTGTAAGAGCGAGCGAGGGGCTGTCCACTAGTGTATGTATAAAACAAACAGGGATTTAATTTGGTTTTAAAAATAAATATGTTTGATTCAAACATATTACCATTTTGGAAATAAACATGTATATTTTTGAAGCAAATGGATGAAATTTCTATCCGTGTATATAAAGATCGAAAATCGGATGAAATTTGAGTTTTTGTGATCGTGGGCCCAAATGGACCCCAATGCACAATGTGTAACTTTTTTTAATATATTAGGAAGGTTAATAATAAGCGGGGTTGAGGATGCTCGATTTTTGTCTGTGTTGTATAATTATTTGATGTTCAAATGATTATTCTATGCGTTGATTTCATTTATTAAAGATTAGAGTAATCAACTTGATTGAACCCCTGTGTAACGGTCACATTAAAGAGCATGACTATGCTAGTGGGTTCAGTGATACAATGCTTGCATACACATACATCAAACGGTGCATATGAGTGCAGAGCGTGAACGGGGAGTCCTATCTTGGACACGGACTTGTACAGACGCGTTCGAGGAGCGTTGTGCATTTCTGACTGATGTATTCGGCTGACTGGTCTGGCATTCGGCCGATCGCTACAATGGCGACGAGGATTAAAAAAATGGAGGGTAAGACGAGTTGAGTGTTTTAAAGAAAGTTTTAAGGTTTCGAAAGCAAATAGTGTGGAATAAAATGGATTAAAAGCGGAAAAGATTGTTGGGTCGATTGGTAAAAAAAATCTAAAAAAAAGAACAGTGGATGTTTTTAAAAAGTTTTTATCATGCATCTTGTAGAAGGACCGTTTTTCAAAGAAGTGATGATTGAAACATAAATTTGAAAAAAAAATCTTTTTTGGATTGTGAATATTTTTCTGTACTGCCTGAAACATCGGGGCAAGGGTATTTGCATCGTGCAATTGATAGAATTATTTTGTATGTTGAGTAGCGCATAGTTTTTGCAAAGTTGATGAAGGTTTTGCGTATGTATTTGTTTGCTACGTGCAACGCCTATGGTGTTTTGAACGACATTGAGCGTAAATTTGAGAAACGTTTAATGTAGATGATTGTTACGTGCAGGTTATGCTTCGTACAAATTGATAATGGTAATGTTGATGTAATGCTTCGTGCTATGCTGTTGGAATGCTACGTGCAATGCTGATGGAATGCTTCGTGCAATACTGACGGAATGCTTCGTGCAATGCAAGAGTGCTTCGTGCAATGTTGAAGGGGGAGGAGTGATGCGTGCTGGTTTGAATTGATAAGATTTAGCCAATGCTGGTTGAATACTTCGTGCAAGGCTGACGGAATGCTTCGTGCAACATTCAATGGTGCTGCGTGCTAATTTGAAGCGATAAGATGTATGCGATGCAGATGGAATGCTTCGTGCAATTACAGGTAATACTTCTTGAAATGCAGGAGAGTATTTCGTGCAATGCTTGTTTCGTGTTTATTGCAATATTGATTTGTTTCGTGTAATATTGAATGGGGAAGAATACTTTGAGCATCTGAATGTCAATGGTTTTGGAGGAAGGAGGATGGTTTTGTTCAGTGTGAGGAGAGAAAAATATCTGAGGATATTTGAGTTGTGCTGCGTGAAAAGGAAAGGAATAATTCGTGATTCTTGTAATGTAGAAGTGGAACCCGTGTAAATATGAAGGTTATCTAGTCGAACGATGTGTTTATGATTTAGTGATGCGTGGCGGGGCATTTGTAAGAGGTAAGAGGGTACTAATGGAAAGTTAGAAGAAAAAAGGAGTGCTGTGTGCAATTATAAGACTCTTCGAGGCGGAGTAGAGTTGTTGGGTCACGGATGACGTTGCATGGTGCATCGTTTGGATGAGCTCGGTTGAGCGGTGTATATGATGATCAGTGTTGCCACATGTGCAGATTTATCTGGAAAGGTACAGATTTTTTGACAAATTTTGGTACGGATTCTGTACAGATTACAGATTTTCTCTAATAAGTACAGATTGAAACAGATTTTCTTAATAGTACTTAATTCGTCTTAGACGGTTCAGATTTTTTTACAAACCAAGCCTTAGAAAAGAATATTTCATTTAATCATTGTCACCCCCGATATCAAACTATTTTCATACATGTTTTATTTTTTACAAGATTATATTTATAAACACTACGGAGACGAGAAGGAATTTTTGAAAACCGGATAATCCTTTCGATAGTTAGTTCGTGATAAACGACTCATCCTTCAGACGAACATCCAAATCCAAATTTGTTAATATTTAAATTCCAACGACATTTCAGTATCGATTATTTGAAGGCTCGATTATCCGTGAAAAAATACTTGACTATATCGCTTATATTAATACATTTTCAAAGCAACCATTCCAAATTCATAGATAATACATTTATATTTGAATGTATATGATAGGATGACAATCAGAAGCAGATGGAAATTAACATGTATTACTTAAAAAATTTGGTTTCCTTTGACAATTTACCTTTCCCTCTCCCATTGGAAATCAACCAAATAAAAAAAAAACATTTTCAATAATAAATTGGGTTGCATTGCATATTTGTCTTATGAGATATTTACTCACAAATTTTTCATACTATCTGGTACAGATTATGGTACAGATTTTTTAAGATTTCGGTACAGATGAAAAAGATTTTTGAGCCCATGGTACAGATAAAAATGTGGCAACACTGATGATGATAGCATAGCAAGAGTGGGAAAACTGCACTTCACTATTAATTGGAAAGTGGTTTAGGCTGGTTCTGTGAATGTATATATTCTGTAAGTATGGCTTCCGGACATCGGCTTGCTAGACAACTATAATTGCAGTTGACACTGCATTTGCTGGATAAAGGTAGCATGTCACAGAGTAGGCATGCATAAAGACTTTTCCCGCTGTCCCGATTCAATGATGGGAGCATCGAGATGTCTGTATTCAGGGTGTGAACTAGATACAGTGGATACGCGCTAGTTGGTGCTTTCCCAGTTTGGATGCTTTACATTTAGGGACTTGCTAATTGACAGCGGATTGAAGCCGCGTTAGTGTATCATTTTCGTTTTTGGCGGTATCAAAGTTGCGTAAAGTTTTTCTTTTGCAACATTGACACTTGTCCAGCGCCTTTATTAGCAAGCTGGTGGGGGTGAGGTCATATCCCTGTTAATGAACGAGTTTCGGAACGATTGAAAGGTTTGCAGTTCCCATAGTGAGTTTCAGTTGTTGATTTCAGAGAATGGTACAGTTGTTTCGTTCATTCGTGTGTCATTTCATGTGCATATTCATGGAGATGCATAGGAAAATTAGAGTTTGGCCATAATGCTGCATGTGCGGATAATTAGCTGCAGCAGTTTGTACATACATATAATAGTGGAAGAAGTCGTACTGGGAACTTGATAACTCACTGATTTTAGAATGGTGTAACGTTGTGTACTATACGTAGTTGTGCAGTGTTCGTGTATTGATGGAGTGATGCGTCAGTGATTGCTCAATAGTTGTTCAATGATCTCGCTGCAAGTTTGGAGGAGGTGATATGCATAGAGACTTTTCCCTAGGTACACACTTTTGATTGGTACATTGTCTGTACTCTAATTGTAACGGTTGCATATTGCATAGTGATCCTGAAGTAGTAGAAGCAACTGTTGGTGAAGGTCACACTGCAGGTCACGATTTTTGAATTTTTGAATGTTAAATTGGACTATAAAAAAATTGCGCGCGATACGATCATCGAGTGCTGTGAACCGATTGGCTGATGCCATTTGATCGTCACTTATTGTGCTGGACAACAGCTGGAACTGAATAGTTTTATCGGTATTGTTACATTGATTGAGAACTGTGTGGTTCTTATTCAGAGGGTTTTTGTCATGTACTGTTTTACTATGTGGCATGACTGGTTTATTTCTGCACACCGGTTATCCGTAGGCTTTCTAAGGTGATACTGCCGAAACTGAACTTTCTTTTTTTGCAATTGTGACCGTTCGGACACGGAACTGCCAATTTCAAAAAAGGACTGCCAGTTGTCAGCGAAGTCAGCTAATCTTGAGTGTCTCGTGGAAGAGCCTATTAACCAAGGATGCTTGCATTGCTGTTGCTACAAAACATGGTTTTGAGTGTCGAAAAGAAGGCGGGCATGAGATGTGATTGGTTTTCTACATTTTTTATTTATTTTTGGATAGTATCCAAGTGTGTGACCACATTTGTGCTATGCGAATTCACATAGCCGTTTTGTGGGAAATGCTATAGTCAAAATGTATGTGTGCCACACATAATGAATATGATTGGATTTTTGTCAGTGTGTGTTATCAATACGGTCAATCTACGGTGAGATGACGTTTGCCCAGTGAGACAAGTGAGGCACTTTTGTTAGGAAGCATAACCAAATTTGTATGAGTATGCTGCGGCCAAATCAACGTGGACTATTCTGCTAAGGGTTGTGACACACAACGTAAGAATTGGAGCATAGAATTTGGGGGAGTATTGGATTTGCTTCGGATTCGGTTGTTGACGCTGGGCATTCGAATTGTATTTTTAGTTTTGGCTTCAAGGGTTTCCAGTTGATACTATAGCGCTGTTCTGTACTTGAACGTTTTAGGGGGCCGTAGAGTCCATGTGGTTCTTTGTGGGAAATCATAGGTTTAGTAATACATATATACATTTGGATATGTTTGGACGGTTTCAGCGAGAAGAGCATTTTGGGTAACTAATATGCAGGGATGGCACGACAGAGGTCTGAATGTGAAATATCACATTCTGGTTCGCTCTACAAGGAGGATATCCGTGATGTGATACCGCGACTTGTTGGCTGATTCAAAAATGTATTCCAGCTTTTAAAATGTGTTTTTCAATGACAGAGATATCACATTGACGATGATTTTTTTAATTAGATATTAATAGCGAAGCGAAGGCAGGTTACTGATTTAAATCATGGAGGTAATTGCAAGTTTTGTAATATTATGTGCACTTTTTTCCGTAGTGCGCTATCAGTTATAGGTGTTCTGTATTAGGAACATTCGAAAATTATTCTTTGAATTCGGACTGGGACATGATTACGACTTCCGTTGATTCATTTATATTTTATGTTATTCAAAATTAAACTGTCATTTGATGGGACATGTTTGTGAGGGCAGCTTAGAAGCATTCCACGGGAAATTGAAGGTATAATGAATGAGGATTTAATTTTGAGTAAAATTATGAAGGTTTTGAGCTTGGTGACAAAGTCCATAAAAAGGGAGGGATGTAACGGTCACATTAAAGAGCATGACTATGCTAGTGGGCACTCCCTCGTTCAGTGATACAATGCTTGCATACACATACATCAAACGGTGCATATGAGTTACATGCAGAGCGTGAACGGGGGCAGTCTAATCTTGGACACGGACTTGTATAGACGCGTTCGAGGAGCGTTGTGCATTTCTGACTGATGTATTCGGCTGACTGGTCTGGCATTCGGCCGATCGCTACACCCTGCACATTTTGGACCAAGTTTTGGACTCTCTTTGGCAACATTTTCCTGATTTCTGAACTTGAATCCATGCCGCTGCTAATTCCCTCACTGGAAAAATAATACAGTTTTCCATTTGTTTAAAAATTTTAATGAAATCATTTTGTTTAGTAAGGCAAGCGTTATAATGCGTTACGCTTAAAAAATACATCACTGAAAATCTCAGAACGTACACAATAAACTTATGTTGACATTGTGAATCTAGAACGCGAGAACCTTCTCAGTGGTGCATGTCAATCAAAAGATAAGACTTCGTTTCGGCTTAAGGTGATTATAGAATTTCAAATTCACCACACGTTTATCTACATACATTTCCGAAAGCCCAAATCTGGCGTAATAGTTTTCGTACAGTGCCGAAACTCAAATTATGATCAGCTTAACTAAGCAAACGATCTACCATTATTTCAGCCCCATACGCGTTATGGTTCTTTCATCTCGTGCTCTTGAAAAAAATATTGGAAAAGCACGTGGTTTACAAAATAGCCGATTTCTGGCTTTATTGTATAATCACCTTAATTGACCAGCGTTAATTAAAAGTTTGGAACAGAAAAAATATTCAAAGCTCTTTTTAGTGGAATGTATTTAAACGTCAAACACGAGTTAAGTAACTCCATTTAATTCCACCAATTATTCGATATCCTTGCAGATACGTATTTCAACCACAACTGTGTGATCGTCTTCAGTCCCGTACTAAGTCGAGTCAAGTACGAGACTCTGAAGACGACCACACTGTGTGGACCACTGTGTGTTGTTCGAACAACCATTTGACAGTTGGCGGCTCGATTGAAAAAAATGAAAACGGTTTGATTTTGGTTTGAGTTTTCGGGGGCGGAGTCAAGGTTCGCCGAACATGTTTGAGCATTTATAGTTAAGTTGCACAAGCCCCCATACATTTTTTGATGGTTGGTGCTCAAGTTGGCGCTTCGGTCCTTCGTGTGTGATATTGTTGGTCGAATAAATTGATTGTTCGTGCCGCTGTTGGTAAAACTTCATTTTCATTTATTTAGTTAACATCTAAACAGATAACACCGAATCAACAATTTGACGCCACAATGCACGGTTCGAGGCCGCATCTCTCCATCCTCGGATACGCCCCACGCTCGCCAAGTCGTTTTGCACCTGGTCTGCCCATCTCGCTCGCTGCGCTCCACGCCGTCTCGTACCTGCCGCATCGGAAGCGAACACCATCTTTGCAGGGTTGCTGTCCGGCATTCTTGCAACATGTCCTGCCCATCGTACCCTTCCGGCTTTAGCTACCTTCTGGATACTGGGTTCGCCGTAGAGTTGGGCGAGCTCATGGTTCATTCTTCGCCGCCACACACCGTCTTCTTGCACACCGCCAAAGATGGTCCTAAGCACCCGTCTCTCGAATACTCCGAGTGCTTGCAAGTCCTCCTCGAGCATTGTCCATGTTTCATGTCCGTAGAGGACAACCGGTCTTATAAGCGTCTTGTACATGACACATTTGGTGCGGTGGCGAATCTTTTTCGACCGCAGTTTCTTCTGGAGCCCGTAGTAGGCCCGACTTCCACAGATGATGCGCCTTCGTATTTCACGACTAACGTTGTTGTCAGCCGTTAGCAAGGATCCGAGGTAGACGAATTCCTCGACCACCTCGAAGGTATCCCCGTCTATCGTAACACTGCTTCCCAGGCGGGCCCTGTCGCGCTCGGTTCCGCCCACAAGCATGTACTTTGTCTTTGACGCATTCACCACCAGTCCAACTTTTGTTGCTTCACGTTTCAGGCGGGTGCACAGTTCTGCCACCTTTGCAAATGTTCGGCCGACAATGTCCATGTCATCCGCGAAGCAAATAAATTGACTGGATCTGTTGAAAATCGTACCCCGGCTGTTACACCCGGCTCTCCGCATGACACCTTCTAGCGCAATGTTGAACAACAGGCACGAAAGTCCATCACCTTGTCTTAGTCCCCGGCGCGATTCGAACGAACTGGAGTGTTCGCCCAAAATCTTCACACAGTTTTGCACACCATCCACCGTTGCTTTAATCAGTCTGGTAAGCTTCCCAGGGAAGCTGTTCTCGTCCATAATTTTTCATAGCTCTACGCGGTCTATACTGTCGTATGCCGCCTTGAAATCAACGAACAGATGGTGCGTTGGGACCTGGTATTCACGGCATTTTTGAAGGATTTGCCGTACAGAAAGATCTGGTCCGTTGTCGAGCGGCCGTCAACGAAGCCGGCTTGATAACTTCCCACGAACTCGTTCACTAATGGTGACAGACGATGGAAGATGATCTGGGATATCACTTTGTAGGCGGCATTAAGGATGGTGATCGCTCGAAAGTTCTCACACTCCAGTTTGTCGCCTTTCTTGTAGATGGGGCATATAACCCCTTCCTTCCACTCCTTCGGTAGCTGTTCGGTTTCCCAGATTCTGACTATCAGTTTGTGCAGGCAAGTGGCCAGCTTTTCCGGGGCCATCTTGATGTGCTCCGATACCATCCTTACCAGCTGCTTTATTGGTATTTAGCTGTTGAATGGCATCCTTAACTTCCCTCAAGGTGGGGGCTGGTTGGCTTCCATCGTCCGCTGAACTGACGTAGTCATCTCCTCCGCTGCCTTGACTTTCACTGCCTGTACTCTCAGCGCCATTCAGATGTTCCTCGTAGTGCTGCTTCCACCTTTCGATCACCACACGTTCGTCCGTCAAGATGCCATCCTTATCCCGGCACATTTCGGCTCGCGGCACGAAGCCTTTGCGGGATGCGTTAAGCTTCTGATAGAACTGTGTGTATCTTGAGAACGGCACAGCTGTTCCATCTCCTCGTACTCCGCTTCTTCCAGGCGGCGTTTCTTCTCCTGAAAAAGGCGGGTCTGCTGTCTTCGCTTCCGTCTATAACGTTCCACGTTCTGCCGGGTACCTTGCTGCAGCGCGACCGCCCGGGCTGCGTCCTTCTCCTCCAGAATGTGTCTGCACTCTTCGTCGAACCAATCGCTCCGTCGACTTCGACCCATATACCCGACGTTGTTCTCCGCTGCGTCGTTAATGGCTGCTTTGACTGTATTCCAGCAGTCCTCAAGGGGGGCCCCATCGAGCTCACCCTCTTCCGGCAACGTTGCCTCGAGATACTGCGCGTATGCAGTGGCGACATCAGGTTGCATCAGTCGCTCTGTCTAGGTCGTACCGCGGCGGTCGTCGGTACCGAACATTGTTGATGACGGATAGTTTTAGGCGCAGTTTAACCATCACCAGATAGTGGTCAGAGTCGATGTTAGCGCCACGATATGTCCTGACGTCGATAATGTCGGAGAAGTGCCGTCCATCAATCAGAACGTGGTCGAGTTGGTAAAACTTGATGGATGTTTGAATGAACGAGTGGTGGAGTCAATGTTGGTCAAACTGCTTGACCGTGTGTACGTTCCATTATCCAGCTTTTCGCGCACGGTGATGGCGGCTTCTATGGGTTTCAAAGTGTATCCGTCCCTGTACTTCTTTGACAGCTGGCTTGGGTTTGACATTCCGTTTTCCTCCTGTTCCATGATGAGGGGAGATGTTCATCAAGCTGTCAAACCCAAGCCAGATGTCAAAGAAGTACAGGGACGGAAACACTGAAATCCACAGAAGCCGCCATTACCGTACGCGAAAAGCTGGATACCGCTATTTCAAGAAAACTTTGAAGCTATGCAGTGAAAATATTGAAGAAAAGTTTGATGAGAAAAGAATTATTGCCAATCTCTGCTAAATATTAAACTCCAAACGTTGACTCAGTATTGTCTATCCGGAATAAAGATAGAACGCTTTTTATACTGAAGTTGGATTTTTCTCCGTATACAGGCAACTTTCCAAACTTCGGAAGTAGTGCGCTGGATTCGCCTCAAGATGCGCTAAACAACGCATCAATTAGTTTGACAGATAAAACTTCGGAAGAAAGTTCGGTTCGGAAGTCCCGACTTCCGAATTCTAAGTTGGTGCTACGCCGACAATATTCACCTTGGTTTCACCAAAAGATATTTTAGTTACTAGATAAAGATCATCGCTGCCCGAATAAAAAAGTCCAATAGAATTACAATACGATAAATTTAATTGTAATTACAATAAACTCTATTGTTGCTCACAAATAAATTCTATTGTAATTGCAAAAGTTTGTTCGAGAAATAAACGATTTTTTTATTGTTACGGTAACTAACAACCCCTATTTTCTATTGTAAAACTTCCATTTAGAATAGGATTTATGGTGGAAAACAATATTCCTATCCAGTTTTCCGCGAGCGGTAATGGCCGCCAGCTTGCCTGCGGGTTAGTCTCTGATTTGACGTTTCTGGAGGTCAACTGCACCCACCGTTCGAGAATTTTGATCAATGTGGTACATAAGAAGGCTTGAATTCACTTAATCAGCACCTTCTTATATTCCACATTGGTCAGAATGCTCGGAGCGGTGGGTGCAGTTGACCTCCACAAATGTCAAATCAGAGACTAACCCGCAGGCAAGCTGGCGGCCATTACCGCTCGCGGAAAACTGGATAGGAATATTGTTTTCCACCATAAATCCTATTGTAAATGGAAGTTTTACAATAGAAAATAGGGGTTGTTAGTTACCGTAACAATAAAAAAATCGTTTATTTCTCGAACAAACTTTTGCAATTACAATAGAATTTATTGTAATTCTATTGTCAACATTTTTCTGTCAATGGATTTTATTGTACGTTTATTGGAACAACAATAAGGAAAATTAATTGGTACAATAGAAGAACAATAGAACTTATTGTTCATAAATAAAATGTATTGTAATTTTATGATATTTTAATGTTATTCTATTGTATTTTCTATTCGGGTGTCGTCGCTGTCCGGATTCCGGAATATCTTTTGCTGGCAAGGATAGGGGATCTAAATGTCAATGAATGAAAAATACATACGATTTGACAGTTAGGTACCACACATGTTTCGGACAACAGAACGAAGGGAACCGAAGCGACAATCTTTATCTGGTAACTAAAATATATTTTGTTTCACCCCAGAGTCTATTATATATAGAGTTACGCAAAGAGTGAAGCCAAATCTACCTATTGAACTGTCAAACCGTCTACCTATCGAGCAAAGTAAACAAATGATTGTGGGTAAGGCGGAAGTATTGTTATCGCCTGATGATTATTATGGCGAATTAAAACTCATAAATTGAAATGTATTAGATTTGTTCTAGAAACAGCTTCAAAAAACTTCAATACACCCCCCAATAAAGTTGCAACAAGAAACTCACGTGTTTGCACTCTGTAGGTGACTTTGGTTATCGAATTAAAATGCTTTAGAAGTGATCACTCCCGTGAAGTCACTTGAAGGGTTGAACAAAAATGAAAGTTTTCAAAATAATAACAAGAGCATCATTCAGAATAAGAGTAAGAAGATTCTCTTTGCGCAACTCTATATAATAGACTCTGTTTCACCCTAATTATTACCCTCCCAGCACTCACGCACTCATTCGCTTTGGATGTGAGTGCAGCGCATTCAGGCCTGTTTACCTTCTCACGCGTAGAGATCTTTTCCACGATTGATTCAACGATGTAACGGGAAACGGGACACCGATGTGTCAAAATTATTTATTTACAATCGCGCTCGGTGGATTAGGAGTCAACAGTACTGCAGCTTCTCAGTTAAATTTGCCAAAATAAAATTAGTGTTGCTTGCCTGGACGAAATATATTGCACCATGAAAAATCGAAAGAATCACAAGCAGAAATCCGTGGAGGGCATGTGTCGAACGTGTATGACGGTCAACCCAGCCAAGCCGAACAGACGCCATCGGAAGCAGATTCCCATATTCTCCAAATTTGATGGTACTCTGATAGCGAATCTCATCACCGAGTATGCTTCCGTCCAGGTAATATAATATGAACTGCATGTCTACACTTCCCTAAGATTGCTACAGATAACTATCCTCCGTGACACTAAATTTGTTTTTTCAAATGTTATTTCCGTATCCCGCATTATGATGGACCGGAATTATTACATTGCATGTTGTTAGGGACCGTAAAGTTGTTGGATTATTTGATTGTGCTCGCCTTCTTCTGGTCACTTCATATGTAATATCTGAGTCTCAGTCCACAACTCCGGATGTTTCCAAAACATTACAATTCCTATTATGTTAAATAACTTCCTGTAGAATTCTTCCCGATTAGATTATTATTTATCCGGAAAGTCTTTCAACTTGGCATAATATTTTCCAAGGCGGTCTTGGTACACTTGGTATTGGTTGAGCCCCTCTAGGGGTACACTTCGTACACACTATTTAAAATCCGTTCATTCTCTTCTATTACATCAGATTGATGAAAACGACACTTTACCGACAGTGATTTGCGCAGAGTGCTTCGAAACTATAAAACTGCTTGTCGCTTTCATCAAAACTACTCGCAATTCCGACAGTAAATTACGAAAGCTTTTCAAGGAAGAAATAGTCCCAGTAGATTCCCGTATGGAAACCGAATCACCTGTAGAGAAATCTCCCAAAATAAAATCTGAGCCACTGGAGCAGCTGGTCAATGAAACTGGCAATGATCCCGTTCCTGAGATCGATTTTGAAATTGAATTGGATAATGATACCGACAGTGATTGGAAAGGAACTGATGAAGAGACTAAACGAACGGTGAAACGGGAGAAACTTGGATTGAAATCAAAGCCGAAACCACGTAAAAGGATTGCAAAACCATTACCAAAGAAGCAACCCATTCAAAACGAGGAGAGTCAGACACTTAACGAAGAAGAAAAGTTGTTGTTCACGGTTATAGAAGTTTCTTCGGGCAGTCACATCTGCTGTGGTTGTCTACACATTTTCAATACTTTTCAGGAGCTGGATGTTCATCGTCAAACGTTGCACGCCAAAAGGGAAGGAAACCCTTCGCGACCCTGCAAGAAAAAAATAGTTTGCGACGGCTGCCAACGGAAATACGACTCCCAACGAAGCGTTAACTTCCATAAGGACCGTGTCCAACTCTTAAAAACTGTTTGGGAATGCAACAAATGCAAACTCCGTTTCAAAGTTGCTGGTAAGCGGCGGGAACACCTCAGAATCCACCCGGAAGATGAACCGGTTGCATTGATTGCGCGAGTTAAGGAAACGACGAAACAAGAATTCGGCTGGGTATGTTGTGCCACAAAGTGTGGCGAATCGTTTACGAACGAGCAAGATTTGATTGAGCATTCGCAAGGGGCTCACTGGATTGACAAGCAGGAGGCAGATCTGGAAAACCCGGACCTACCGGAACAGTGTCAGGTCTGCTTCCGACGATTTGCCGACAAGCGAAAGATTATCAACCATCAAAGGCGTAAATACAAGCGCCTCAACTATCAGTGCGCTTTGTGTGGGCTAAAGTTCACCACCCCGGACGGTCTGAATATGCATGACGCAAAAGAGCACGGCGGTGGTAGCGTGTTCATGTGTAAAATCTGCGACAAAACATTCACCAGGGAGAGTACCATGATTAAACATGTGAACACAATTCACACGGATGAGAAACCCCATCAGGTGAGTAGATGATACTGGATGTGATTAAACAAGAAATAAAATATATGAACTTTCGAATCAAGAAAGTCTTTAGTAAAAAAGTTTCTATTTTAAATTGCCTACTGCAATGTTCATATCATAAATATTTAGGACAATATAACTAATGAATGAAATATTCCCCACAGTGTACCGTCTGCGGAATGACATTCCGCCAGAAGTCAGGATTAAAGATTCATATGTCCAATCATGTAGAGGTTCCACAGTATAAGTGTGAGGTAAGCGAGTTGAACATTTCGCGTAACCTATTTAACCTATAGAAGATCCTGACTTATCGCTATCCTGTAGGTTTGCTTGAAGATGTTTAAGGCTAAACTGCATCTGCGCTATCACATGCGTACACACACTGGAGAGCGACCATACAAATGTCGCTTTTGTGATCACGCTTTTGCTAATCATACAAACTTCAGGAGACATGAAATGACTCATACAGGTGAGCGGTTATTTGTATTGTTATTTGAGTCCATATTCTAAATCTGTACCTTTGTCCCCAGGTGAAAAGCCCCATAAGTGCTCCTACTGTGAAAAATCGTTCATCTTGAAACGAACGATGTTGGAACACGAAACCACACATACCGGTAAACCATTCACACGGGATGAAAGGATCAAATGCGAAATATGCGAACAACGTTTTGGGAAGAGCAGCTCGCTCGTGCTCCACATGGCAAGCGCCCATCCCGATATGATTGATGTGCAAAGCAGTGACGAAGATAGTAATCAAAAACCGATTACAATTCCAAACGTTCCGGTAACGATTCGCGTAGTCAGTCCAGCTGTGCCACCGCCAGTCACTGCTGTTCTGCAGCCAGTCCAACAGCAAATGCCCACTATCATCAATACAGCTGCCGTTGGTACCTCACCAGCGACTGTCGCTGTTTATAATGTCGTTCCATCGTCTGCACCGGGCTCGTATGGTACGTACATATTGAAGTTCTGATTTGATTTGACTGTAAGTATGGCCTTATTTGGAAAGATAACTTATCTTAAGTAAAAATATCTTCGTTCTACTCATATGTTGTTAATAACTGTTAGCGTATTCAGTGAAATATCATTTCGGAATGAAGGCGAATACTAATGCACATACAGATAGAAAGATTATTATTATCGTCTTTATTAAAGAGGTTCTCAGCCCTTGGCTGGCTCACCTCTAAGATAGAAAGATGATTTACTTTAGTAGGACCTCACATTCATTAATAACCAGTCGCATTTCAACCAAATGGCTCGAATTCTGAAAAACTTGAGGTAATAATAATGTATTAATAACCGAGTAATTCGATTGTAATGCGGCCGAATAATAAACGTCGAAGTTTAGAGTAAAAGGACGGCATAACTACCCTAAGAAAAAAATATAAATAGTGTAGAAGCTATGCGTAACCCGGAAGTTAAATTTTATGAGCGCATACATTATATATAGGTTTCTGGAATAATAATACTTTCCTGAATTAACATTATCTTTGTTTCGAATCATAGAACTAAAAGAAAATATACAAAAATCTATCCACGACCTCATCATCTTATATCATTATATTCTGGTGTCTGGTTAATCTAAACACCCAAATAAAAAAAATCAACCATTTGCGCCAATCGTCGCATTTCGCGCCAAATCGTATTCGGAGCTGGCAGCACCCTCTCAGATTTCTATTAAACTTTCTGGACATGGAGACTTTGTCACAAAAAGCCACTTTGCATACATAGTTTTTATTAAAAAACGAATTTCGGGCCTTGTGAAAGAATGCTTCCGGGTCTTTTGAAAGGAGGCTTCCGGTCCTCTTAAAATGAGGCTTCAGGTCCTCTTAAAATGAGGCTTCCGGGGTTCTTAAAAGAAGGCTGCCGGGCCTATTTAAAGAAGGCTTCCGGGCCTCTTAAAAACGGATTTCGGGCCTTGTGAAAGAAGGCTTCCGGGCCTCTTGAAAAAAAGGCTTCTGAGCCTCTTGAAAGGAGGCCTCCGGACCTCTTGAAAGGAGGCCTCCGGGCCTCTTGAAAGGAGGCTTCCGGGCCTCTTGAAAGGAGGCTTCCGGGCCTCTTGAAAGGAGGCTTTCAGGCCTCTTGAAAGAAAGCTTCCGGGCCTCTTGAAAGGAGGCTTTCGGGCCTTTTGAAAGAAGGCTTCCAGGCCTCTTGAAAGAAGGCTTCCAAACCTCTAGAAAGGAGGCTTCCTGGCCTTTTGAAAGGAGGCTTCCGGGCCTCTAGAAAAAAGGCTTCTGGGCCTTGTAAAAGGAGGCTTCTCGACCTCTTGAAATAAGGCTTCCGGGCGTCTTGAAAGAAGGCTTCTGAACCTCTTAAAAGGAGGCTCCCGGGCCTCTTAAAAAGAGTCTTCCGCCTTTTAAAAGGACGCTACCGAGCCTCTTGATAGGAGGCTTCCTTTCAGGGATTGAATCCTAAAGAGAAAGAGCAAGTCTCTCACTTACCATCATCACTTATCATACGATATGTAGCATAGCGCGAGAAACTTTTTTCGCAAGCTGTCATGATAGAGAACTGATTCGGGATGTTATACTCCATGATAAATTTCTTTTAGAAAGCTCCAAATGTGGGGAGCACTGGCTCTGATGATGCATTTCAACTTGTTCTACACAGCTGTGTAGTAACCAACCCGAAAGGAGCAAAAAGAGAATCATCATTTTTCTGTGGAGGCTGCCTATACGATTCAGTTTTTTCGCACTTGTATACAAGTTTGATAAATTTGTTATCATGGCTTGTTATGATTCGGAACAGTTGTTGCCTCTCTTTTATCGTGGTTTGTTATCTATTGAAAGGAGGCTTCCGGTCCTCTTGTAAGGAGGCTTTCGGGCCTCCTGAAAGGCGGCTTCCGGGCCTCTTGAAAGGAAGCTTCCGAATCTCTTGAAAAGAAGGTTTTGAAAGGATGTTTCTGGGCCTCTTGAAAGGAGGCTTCCGGGCCTCTTAAAAAACGAGTTTCGGGCCTTGTGAAAGAATGCTTCCGGGTCTTTTAAAAGGAGGCTTCCGGTCCTCTTAAAATGAGGCTTCAGGTCCTCTTAAAATGAGGCTTCCGGGTTTCTTAAAAGAAGGCTTCCGGGCCTATTTAAAGAAGGCTTCCGAGCCTTTTAAAAACGGATTTCGGGCCTTGTGAAAGAAGGCTTCCGGGCCTCTTGAAAGGACGCTACCGAGCCTCTTGAAAGGAGACTGCCGGACCTCTTGAAAGGAGGCTTCCGGGCCTCTTGAAAGGAGGCTTCCGGGCCTCTTGAAAGGAGGCTTCCGGGCCTCTTGAAAGGAGGCTTCCGGGCCTCTTGAAAGGAGGCTTCCGGGCCTCTTGAAAGGAGGCTTCCGGGCCTCTTGAAAAGAGTCTGCCGGGCCTTTTGAAAGGACGCTACCGAGCCTCTTTAAAGGAGGCTTCTGGACCTCTTGAAAGAAGGCTTCCGAGCCTCTGATGGGAGGCTTCCGTGCTTCTTGAAAGGAGACTTCCGGATCTCTTGTAAGGAGGCTTCCAGGCCTCTTGTAAGCAGGCTTGCGGGCCTCTTGAAAAGAGTCTTCCGGGCCTTTTGAAAGGACGCTACCGAGCCTCTTGAAAGGAGGCTTCCGGACCTCTTGAAAGGAGGCTTCCGGGCCTCTTGAAAGGAGGCTTCCGGGCCTCTTGAAAGGAGGCTTCCGGGCCTCTTGAAAGGAGGCTCCCGGGCCTCTTGAAAGAAGGCTTCCGATCCTCTTGAAAGTAGGCTTGCGGGCCTCTTGAAAAGAGTCTTCCGGGCTTTTTGAAAGGACGCTACCGAGCCTCTTGAAAGGAGGCTTCTGGACCTCTTGAAAAAAGGCTTCCGAGCCTCTGATGGGAGGCTTCCGTGCTTCTTGAAAGGAGACTTCCGGATCTCTTGTAAGGAGGCTTCCAGGCCTCTTGTAAGCAGGCTTGCGGGCCTCTTGAAAAGAGTCTTCCGGGCCTGTTGAAAGGAGGCTTCCGGGCTTCTTGATAGGAGGCTTCCGAGCCTCTTGAAAGGAGGCTCCGCGCCTTTTGAAAGGAGGCTTCCGAGCCTTTTGAAGGGAGGCTTCCAGGCTTTATGAAAGGAGGCTTCCGGGCCTCTTCAAAGGAGGCTTCCAGGCTTCATGAAAGAAGGCTTCCGAGCCTCTTCAAATGAGGCTTCCGGGCCTCTTGAAAGGAGGCTTGCCGGCCTCTTGAAAGGAGGCTTCCGGGCCTCTTGAAAGGAGGCTTCCGGGCCTCTTGAAAGGAGGCTCCCGGGCCTCTTGAAAGGAGGCTTCCGGGCCTCTTGAAAGGAGGCTTCCGGGCCTCTTGAAAGGAGGCTTCCGGGCCTCTTGAAAGGAGGCTTCCGGGCCTCTTGAAAGGAGGCTTCCGGGCCTCTTGAAAGGAGGCTTCCGGGCCTCTTGAAAGGAGGCTTCCGGGCCTCTTGAAAGGAGGCTTCCGGGCCTCTTGAAAGAGGCTTCTGGCCTCTTGAAAGGAGGCTTCCGGGCCTCTTTGAAGTAGGCTTCCGGGCCTCTTGAAAGGAGGCTTTCGGGTATCTTGAAAAGAGGTTTCCGAGCCTCTTTAAAGGTGGCTTTCGATCCTCTTGAAAGGAGGCTTCCGAGCCTCTTGAAAGGAGGCTTCCGGGCCTCTTGAAAGGAGGCTTCCGGGCCTCTTGAAAGGAGGCTTCCGGGCCTCTTGAAAGGACGCTTCCGGGCCTCTTGAAAGCAGGCTTCCGGGCCTCTTGAAAGGAGGCTTCCGGGCCTCTTGAAAGGAGGCCTCCGGGCCTCTTGTAAGCAGGCGTGCGGGCCTCTTGAAAAGAGTCTTCCGGGCCTTTTGAAAGGACGCTACCGAGCCTCTTGAAAGGAGGCTGCCGGACCTCTTGAAAGGAGGCTTCCGGGCCTCTTGAAAGGAGGCTTTCGGGCCTCTTGAAAGGAGGCTTTCGGGCCTCTTGAAAGGAGGCTTTCGGGTCTCTTGAAAAGAGGCTTCCGGGCCTTTTGAAAAAAGGCTTCCGGGCTTTTTGAAAGGAGGCCTCCGGGCCTTGTGGAAGGAGGCTTCTGGACCTCTTGAAATAAGGCTTCCGGGCCTCTTGAAAGAAGGCTTCCGAACCTCTTGAAAAGAGGCTTCCGGGCCTCTTGAAAAGGGTCTTTCGGGCCTTTTGAAAGGATGCTACCGAGCCTCTTGAAAGGAGGCTTCCGGGCCTTTTGAAAGGAGGAGGCTTTTGGGCCTCTTGGAAGAAGGAGGCTTCTGGGCCTCTTGAAAGAAGGAGGCTTTCGGGCCTCTTGAAAGAAGGAGGCTTTCGGGCCTCTTGAAAGAAGGAGGCTTTCGGGCCTCTTGAAAGAAGGAGGCTTTCGGGCCTCTTGAAAGAAGGAGGCTTTCGGGCCTCTTGAAAGGAGGCTTCCGGGCCTCTTGAAAGGAGGCTTCCGAACCTCTTGAAGTGAGGCTTCCGGGTCTCTTGAAAAGAGTCTTCCAGGCCTTTTGAAAGGATGCTACCGAGCCTCTTGAAAGGAGGCTTCTGGGCCTTTTGAAAGAAGGCTTGTGGGTCTCTTGAAAGGAAGCTTCCGAGCGCCTCGATAGAAGGCTTCCGAGGCTCTTGAAAGGAGTTTTTCGGGTCTCTTGAAAGAAAACTTCCAGGCCTCTTGAAAGAAGGCTTCCGAGCCTCTTGAAAGGACGCTCCCGGGCCTCTTGGTTTTGAAAGGAAATTTTGTGGGCCTTGTGAAAGAAGGCTTCCGGGCATCTTGAAAGGCTACATGTCGCTACCGCCGAAGAACTTTCAGGTACCCTCTCACCATCGTCCATAATCCGAAGAAGCCTGAAAAAATTGTCTCATTTGGGACGCTGAACGCTTCTGGACGGATTCCCACACCGTGTGTAGTTGAAAAATAGAAAATTAGACTACGCCATTGAGCTGAACACAACTATTGCGAGTGACAGCAACCGTGGTACGCTCCATCGCCTACTGTCGGCTGAAGAAGTCGACGGCAGCGAACTACGAAGCCTTAAAAGCGCCTCTTCGGCGAGAAGAGCTCCAGCATGCGGAGACAATCCTGTGGCAATAGGCTCAATGGGATAGCTTTCCGGATGGGATGAGCACAACCTAAAACGACCGTCGGGAGCGCTGTTGGAAACTATCAAAGAGTATATCTACAAAAGCTCACCGTCATTAGTCGACGAAGCATGGCGCATGGATGGAAGACTGGCACACTGCGTGGAGAGTTCCTTCGAAAAATGGCCCCCGATAATTCCTCCTCCATACCATGAGGAGTTTGGACACGGTAATTCGGACACTATATTCAACGAGATGATGCAGCTATTCCAGATCCCGAAAACGCGTCCGGAGTTCAACAAGTGTCGTCCACGAACCCCGACAATGGCTCCACTTACCAGTTAGCAGTTTAACACTTCTCATCTTCGGCCTTCCTGCTATGTAGGATTTTTTTTTTCCTGTTCGGGTGTGCCACTGCGACCAATTATTAGATCTATTGTAGCGTTACCCGTATCCTAAGCGTTTAAGTGCTTGTCGAATTACTCCAGTGCTATTGAGAAGCAATGCAGTATCGGTTTCGATACAGTTGTTTTGTTTTCTCAAGACCACCATGACAAGGTCCCGCTATTTAGACCCTTCATAGAGAGCAATCTCATTGAAGGCGCGCCCCTTATCAATAGGAAATCAATCCTTTCTTGAGAAAACAGAACAGTAATACTGTTTTTGGCCATGCATCGGAGCCCTAGCCACATCCTTGTCTTGCGTCTAGAATATCACCAGTGAAATTCTTAAAACCCGGGATTTAGCTCTGTCTATAAGACCATTTCACGCAAGAGAATTTGTTCAGTAATAAGAACTTCCGTGTGTTCCTCTCACTACCATTGTTCATCAGTTCAAGAAGAGTTAGTATGTATTTAAACCCCTAACTCGATTTTTCCAGCAGTCAGTTCAGCCTAGGACCGGGTACCGAGGTTTTTTAACTAATTGCTTGAAAAGTTGTTTCCGCTGCATACAGTTTAGCCTCTGTAGTAATCGGGGTGGTAATGTGATAAGTGGTGATAATGATTATATTTAAGACGGTATATTAAAGTATTAATTAGCTCAATGAAGCCCGTGTTTATTTCCGCGCACCAATAATCAACATGCCGTTAACCTGTCTACGTCACCCGAATAAAAAATATTATAGAAAAACAATACAATTTATTGTAACATCAAAAACAATGAATTGACCTTAGATTATACTGTAGATGAAATATTAGTAATACATTAGAATGTTTTGTTATGAACCATTCAATTAATTGTAAATGAAGTTTTCGCATTAGAACGTACGGGTTGTTAAGTATCGTAACTATACAAAATCTGAGATTTTTACATGCACTTTTTTGTCAAACAATAGAGTGTATCGTAATTATATTGTTGAAATATCCGAAGAAAACCGTTCGAGTTACATTAGATTTGATTGTATTTTTATAGTAAAACAATACGATATTGAATTTCTTAATTATGACGGTTTTAACGTTCAACAATGAAATTTAGAGAAAAATAATGCATTTTTACGCAATGGGGTAAATATTGTTTGGCATTTTGAATAAAGTTTTCATAAGTTATCAATAATTAAAACTTATGTACTAAAATTATCCAAAAACAAGTAAGTACTGTTACATTAGAGAACTATGTTGACGTATTATATCCACGGTGTTGATACAATATGTGCAACCATTAAAACACAATATATCCTATTGTATACCGTAGAGCATATGGTAATCCAATTGTTTACACTATTGAGCCTATGGTACTGTTTTAACCGGGCATCCCTCTCGCACGCGTAATCCAGGGTCGCACTCGGTACCACATCTCCCTTTGTTTATATTAAAGAAGTTAAAGATGATAATCGTTGAACCAAGCCGGTTTCTTCACCGTTCTGCGTTGTCGATCTGGTGCACTTGGGCGCCGTGCTGTATTATCATCTTCCAGGTCAAAACCATGAAAATCTTCTTCTGATGATACTCCTAACTGCTCTTGATTTTCAGAACTGTCGACAGGTGTCCCAGTCGGTGATTCTTCAGGTTCGACAACCTTCTTGAGGTGGGCAACATTTCTGTCGTACGATTTTCCAGTCTGATGATCTTCAACCGTCACACGAGGACCAGATCTCGAAAGCACTGTATACTGCTTTGGATTGAAAGTAGTGGACAGCTTAGAACTCGGCAGTAGGTTCTGCATAAGTACCATATCTCACGAATCAATCGAGGATCGAGTAGCTCGACAACGGATATCCTCTACTTCCTTTCCTTTCTCTTTTAACAATTTATCGCGGTCACGGAAATCTGCGTTTGGTGGAGTGGTCTCGATATCTTCTATAGCTGGCAGCTTCGATCGAATAGTGTGTCCATACATAAGTTCAGTAGACGTTTTTCCGGTTATCGAGTGTGGTGTTGTATAATACATGATGAGGTAATCGTGTAAGTCTATTTCCAGTCTCTACCGAGAGCAGCGCTAATCTGCAGCCGTTTTACGAGAGATCTATTTTGCCGTTCGACGAGACCGTTTTCTTGCGGTCAATAAGGTGTTGAATGGTTCAATGTGATTCCGTGAAGCTTGCTGTATGAATCTTAATCCGTACTTACAAACTGCTTGGCGTTGTCGAGGGTTATTGTCCGAGGGTATCCCAGGCGAGTAAAAATTCGATCAAGCCTACTAATTGTATCCCTGGCCGTTATTTTGAACATTATTTCCACCTCTTTATAGCGGCTGTAGTAGTCGATGATGACAAGAAAATATGAACCACAAGGCAACGGACCGAGGAAATCCATCGCGATATCAATCCACGGTCCAGACGGTAGTGGACGGCGACTTATCGGTTCAGGTCTGCTAGGTAGTCCAACCAAACGACAACCTTCACATGCTTTCACACGAGACACAGCGTCATTATCCATGCCTGGCCACCAAACACGATCGCGAAGACGCCGCTTCATTACAGATTCTCCCGGGTGTCCCTCATGAGCGATATCGAGCATCCTCGTCTTCAATGCTGTCGGCACAACGAGCTTATTTCCCCGAACCAGCATATCACCCACAAATCCAAGTTCATGCTTGAAGGGTAAGAACGGCTTAGCTTCATCTTTATCCCAATTACCGGAACGCAAGCATTGTTTAACAATACCCAAGATTGCGTCCGAATTAGTCGTGTTTTCCAGTTCTTGCACATCGATTGCAGCGGATTCCATTACCGCCAGTACCATGAACTTATTCTCCGGATCGAAGGTTTCGGGCGTTGAATTTACCGACAAGCGAGATAGAGATGATCCTTTGCGGTACTTTATAACAAAGGAGAATGACTGAAGGCATTAAACCCATCTCTCCACTCGAGTACAACGACGAGATGTTGGTTGAAAAATCGCTTCTAACGGTTTGTGACCCGTCTCTAATTCAAAAGTCCTTCCATACAGATATATTGCAAACCGTTCAACTGACCAAACCAAGGCCAACGCCTCCTTTTCGGTTTGGCAATATCTCCGCTCAGTGGCCGTTAAACTTTTACTAGCGTAAGCGATAGGGCGAGGCTGGAAATCCGTTGGACCTTCAAATTGAACCAGTACGGCTCCCAGCGCAACTGGAGACGCATCAGCTATTACTCTTGTACGGAGAGTATTGTCGAAAAAATACAATTGCTGAACATTACTGATCAAGTCCTTCAGTTTTGCAAAAGACTCCTGTTGTTCCTTACCCCAACAAAATTTACTGCCGGAACGAATTAATTCACGAAGAGGAGCCGTAATCGTCGCCAAATTCGGGAGGAACCGTCCTACATAGGTAACGAGCCCAAGGAAACTACGGACTTCTTCTGTGGTATTTGGGATACGAAATTTCTGCAATGCTTCAACTTTGCTATTCGAAGGCTTTATACCATCTGGCGAAATAGTATGTCCGAGAAAATCAAGGCTGTTTACTTTGAACAAACATTTCTCTTGATTCAGCAGAATTCCGTGTTCATTCAAAACCGACAGAACCAGCTTAAGCGCCATGTCATGTTCATTCTCTGTGCTTCCGAATACGAGAATGTCATCGATGAAATTTACAGTATTCTCACAACGGCTAAGAATTTGCTCCATAATGCGCTGGAATAGTTCTGGAGCGATGACGATTCCATACATCAGCCGTTTGTATTGGAAAAGACCTTTATGAGTTATGAAAGTTGTTATGTAACGACTCTCTTCTTTTAGTTCCACCTGATGGAAGGCCTCCTTAATGTCCAGCCGGCTGAAATATTTAGCTGATGTAAATCGTGGCAGAAAGTCCTCAATCGTAGGCATAATATGGCGTTCGCGCAAAATAGCCGCATTTGCCCGACGCATGTCGACACAGAGTCGAAGATCGCCGTTATCTTTTACCACCGTTACCAATGGCGAAACCCACTGGCAACCACCAACGACGGGTTCTATTATATCGCTATTCAGTAAAGACGTTAATTTATCCTCTATTTTGGACAAAAGTGCAATTGGAGGACGCCGAGGATGTTGACACACAGGAACAACGCTCTTATCGATGGGAATTTCCACCTGCAACCCTTTAATCTTAGGGAAAGGACGTTTATGTGCAGACTCAATCATGCTGACTCCATGTGTACTCGGTAATCCAATCATCAGTACACCTAGACTCATAGCTGTGGCATGGCCCAATCCAGCATTTCGCGCACGGTAATGGCGGCTCTGTTGATTTAGAAGTGTATCCGTCCCCGTACTTCTTTGACATCTGACTTGGGTTTGACATTTCGATTACCCTCTCCCCTCATCATGGAACAGGAGGAAAACGGAATGTCAAACCCAAGCCAGATGTTAAAGATGTACAGGGACGGATACACTTTCAAACCCACAGAGCCGCCATTAACGTGCGCGAAAAGCTGGATAAGCATTGTTGACCGCCAATTACAACGTAGAACGTAGCCACCTACGAGAATTCCTATTAAAGTAACATTATGAAATATATCAGTGGGAGGTGTTACCTGTTCGATGATCTTTCCATTATCTTCTACCGAAATTTGTGCATCGAACTTTCCAAGAACGAATAATAGTTTCCAAACTTTCACGCCATTGTTCTTCGTATACTCCCACGCTTTCTCATTGATAATATTTTTCTTACAGCCGGAATCGATTAGCAGTTGCAACGTCACTCCCCCAAGCCTCAGCCACAAAAATTCTTCTCCATCATTCACACAGAATATGAAGCTTTGATCTTTTCTTTCCTCCGCTGTTTCGATTTCATGTACACGTTGCCGTTTGAATCCTTGGCTGGGCCCTGGCCTAGGCTCCTCAGAGTACTTCCGCCTTACTGTTGTTGTTCGGCAACGAGCAGCGAAATGACCAACCCGTTTGCACTTGATGCACTCTTTGCCACGTGCGGGACATTTTGGGTCATTTGCGAAATGGTCTCGCTTTCCGCACCTCATACATTCTTTATTAGGAATGTTTCCAATTTTGTTGACGTTCCTGTCATTCACACTAGGTTCGAATGTCTCTGCACATCCTAGAGATGGTCGATTCATCATCTGCGCTTGGTGTTTCACTGACTCGTATGAGCTAACGATTTTTGCGACTTCGTCGATATCAAAAGAATCTTTTTGTAAGAGTTGCTCTTTCAAATCACTCGGGGCAAATAAAATTACTTTATCGATTACGCTTATTGCCCTGCTTTCTTGTGTCGTCCTGCCAAAATTACACTTACTTGCCTGATCCTGACAACGTAACATAAACTTCTCCAATGTCTCGTCATGGCTTGGCTTGAGTGTCCAGAAAACATTCCGTTCAAACGTTTCATGCTGTTTGGGCGAGAAGTAAGTGTCCAGTTTCTGTATGGCAACAGAATAGGGATCGATATTCTTTTCCTTATCCTCAGTCACATCCGCACCGGGAATAGAAGCGAAAACTTCTTGTAGATCCGGCCCAGCTCTGAAAAGGAACAGATTTTTAATACGTGTTTTATCTGTTTCTCCAGATGCTGCAACGATATAGTCGAAGTTACGCTTGTATTTAATCCACTTATTTCGGACGACATTACAAGGAAATGACTTAAACTTGAAAGGTTGAATTTCCCACTTCTCCATGGTGAAACTGGCTGATCCTAAACATGAGTAAAATTATACGTATGTTTCTTACTTGAAAACTTGTTTAAAGTTACCAAAAATCTAGTGGTTTCCGCTTGACCACTCGACAGCTGGCTGACGATACTTTTATTAGTATGCAACCCGATTTTCAACCGGCACTCTTGCAGTCTATCACCTCCGGTGACTTTTACACTCGCAGCTCGGTATTTTTCGCTTCCAGCGACGAAATCAAAACCACTGCTACTATTGCAGTCGCTACCCTGTAGCCTATCGCTTCCAGCGACGATGTTTAAACCACTGCTATCTCAGCAGTCGCTACCATGTAGCATATCGCTTCCAGCGACGATTTTTCCGTACTACTCTCCGGCAGCCGGTCGTTTCTGAGAATTAGCGTGACCAAAAAAATAAACTGATGTAAACATAACCACAATCTTTTCTCCCTCAAACCCTTGAATATAGTTTCTTAGATTAACATTTTACCCTTTTTCTTACCTGTTCAGTTGCACCTCGTCGCCAATGTAGTAATCGGGGTGGTAATGTGATAAGTGGTGATAATGATTATATTTAAGACGGTATATTAAAGTATTAATTAGCTCAATGAAGCCCGTGTTTATTTCCGCGCACCAATAATCAACATGCCGGTAACCTGTCTACGTCATCCCTCTCGCACGCGTAATCCAGGGTCGCACTCGGTACCACAGCCTCAAACAAGAGGAATTCGAGTCTTTCAACTGTCTGCAAGGTATTAACATTAATTATGTTTTATTTTTGAGACTGCTGTTGGTAGCGAGGACTAAATACGATGAATCCTTAATTACCACAACTTATTTCCCTAGCTAGAAAAATGGATTAGGCTAGGGCTCTGTTTGGTAGATCTTACACCGCAACACACTACGTCAAAGTGATCTACCGTGTTACGGGAATATGTAGGATTAGATTAGCTGGGTCTGGTGGACGTTACGGTTGACCAGTAGTGTAAAAGATACAAAAAGGAAAGATGCGATGGCAGTGGTTGATAGCGTATAAGGAAGTAAAATACCACACAATGAACAAAGTTCGCCATCGCATTTCGAAGGAAAAGTTCATTTCCTGAAAAGATAGAAAAATTAGTTAAAAATAAATGTGAACAATTTCATGATATTTACCTGCAGATACGGTGAAACTACAAACCCCTAATCGGACGGACTACAAATTAGGTTTATCGGTCGTAGAGTATTTCCAGTTTCACGGCAAAATCCGCTGACCCAAAGTAGGGTAGTTGAACCTTACTTTAACAAACGAAGGAAAAGGTAGTACCGAGGAGAGGAAACCAGTTTATTTGTGAGTAAATTAAACAAATTATTATTGTACATTTGAAATTTAAAATTACAGTTTAGCATTGCTGAAAACAAATCAGCTGCTCATAAAATTTGGTTTCCCTGTCGGGAACATCTCCCAAAAGCGAAGCAGATGGCAACGGTTTAGTGCTATATAGTGAATGTGATACCACCCATGTATCCAGTCAGATATAGACGAATGAAATATTGGAAAACCCCTTTGCAAACTGATTAATTAAAATGTTATTCAAATTATCGACAAGTTTAATGTCATCAAGATAGCCGTATGACATGTTACCGAAATCTTAAGACAATTATTAGCGTGATGGTTTCATACAAGTATTCAACATCGTTCTTTCTCGTGACTTTCTCGGATTAAAGTACACCGCGTACTCACACGCAAATTGATGCTTGTTTACAAACAAAATTTCCAAATCGAAATAAGTGTTCTTTATGAGTTGGAATTTTTATCGCCGGTTTGATTTTTGGGTAATTTGTTAGTGCTATGAATAAAACAAATGCCTTCAAGAAAGATATTGTGATGGAAGTATGCCGAACCTGTATGACCGCACATCAGAACAAGCGCCAACGTAAGCAGATTCCGATTTTTTCCATGCTGGATGGTGCAATCATACGTACCTGAAGGAATAAAATAGACCCCATCTCGCGGTCCTTAGCCTCTTACCCAGCAACTCCTATCCCTACCTCCCGCGGTGCTGGCCGGGATACGAGCAACCTTAGGGAAGATCGGGTAACCAACCCCGGTGGTAACTATGGTCGTATGCTGACAGGGAAGGGGATTTGCTCCTTCCGGAGGTGCAAATCTTATTGAGCGTCTGTTCTCCATGTCAGGATCGGCTCACAACAGCGTCTGTTCTCCATGTTAGGGCGGCTGATCATCGTCCGAGTGCCAGCGAGGGACTCTAAGTGAAACTGTGCACCATGGTCCACCGGAAATAAGGAGGAATGGTCCTCCGGAAATTTAGGGGTTTGGTGTCAGGCCCTGCAAGCCAGCCTTTAAAAATCATAAGCAACGAACAATCAACAAGAGAGTACGGACCGGAACCATCGGCGAAGACCACTGCGACGAAAAGGACTAGCGATTGGAAACTCGGTTCGTGGAACTGCAAATCTCTCAACTTCATCGGGAGCACACGCATACTCGCCGATGTGCTCAAGGACCGTGGATTCGGCATCGTAGCGCTGCAGGAGGTTTGTTGGAAGGGATCAATGGTGCGAACGTTTAGAGGTAATCATACCATCTACCAGAGCTGCGGCAACACACATGAGCTGGGAACAGCTTTCATAGTGATGGGCGATATGCAAAGGCGCGTGATCGGGTGGTGGCCGATCAATGAAAGAATGTGCAGGTTGAGGATCAAAGGCCGGTTCTTCAACTTCAGCATAATCAACGTCCATAGCCCACACTCCGGAAGCACTGATGATGATAAGGACGCATTCTACGCGCAGCTGGAACGTGAGTACGACAGCTGCCCAAGCCACGACGTCAAAATCATCATAGGAGATTTGAACGCTCAGGTTGGCCAAGAGGAAGAGTTTAGACCGACTATTGGAAAGTTCAGCGCTCACCGGCTGACGAACGAAAACGGCCTACGACTAATTGATTTCGCCGCCTCCAAGAATATGGCCATTCGCAGCACCTACTTCCAACACAGCCTCGCGTATCGGTACACCTGGAGATCACCACTGCAGACAGAATCACAAATCGACCACGTTCTGATTGATGGACGGCACTTCTCCGACATTATCGACGTCAGGACATATCGTGGCGCTAACATCGACTCTGACCACTATCTGGTGATGGTTAAACTGCGCCCAAAACTATCCGTCATCAACAATGTTCGGTACCGACGACCGCCGCGGTACGACCTAGAGCGACTGAAGCAACCTGATGTCGCCACTGCATACGCGCAGCATCTCGAGGCAGCGTTGCCGGAAGAGGGTGAGCTCGATGGGGCCCTCTTGAGGACTGCTGGAGTACAGTTAAAGCAGCCATTAACGACGCAGCGGAGAACAACGTCGGGTATATGGGTCGAAGTCGACGGAACGATTGGTTCGACGAAGAGTGCAGACAGATTCTGGAGGAGAAGGACGCAGCGCGGGCGGTCGCGCTGCAGCAAGGTACCCGGCAGAACGTGGAACGTTATAGACGGAAGCGGAGACAGCAGACCCGCCTTTTCAGGAGAAGAAACGCCGCCTGGAAGAAGCGGAGTGCGAGGAGATGGAACAGCTGTGCCGTTCTCAAGATACACGCAAGTTCTATCAGAAGCTCAACGCATCCCGCAAAGGCTTCGTGCCGCGAGCCGAAATGTGCCGGGATAAGGATGGGAGCATCTTGACGGACGAACGTGTGGTGATCGAAAGGTGGAAGCAGCACTACGAGGAACATCTGAATGGCGCTGAGAGTACAGGCAGTGAAAGTCAAGGCAGCGGAGGAGATGACTACGTCAGTTCAGCGGACGATGGAAGCCAACCAGCCCCCACCTTGAGGGAAGTTAAGGATGCCATTCAACAGCTAAAGACCAATAAAGCAGCTGGTAAGGATGGTATCGGAGCTGAGCTCATCAAGATGGGCCCGGAAAAGCTGGCCACTTGCCTGCACAAACTGATAGTCAGAATCTGGGAAACCGAACAGCTACCGGAGGAGTGGAAGGAAGGGGTTATATGCCCCATCTACAAGAAAGGCGACAAACTGGAGTGTGAGAACTTTCGAGCGATCACCATCCTTAATGCCGCCTACAAAGTGATATCCCAGATCATCTTCCGTCGTCTGTCACCATTAGTGAACGAGTTCGTGGGAAGTTATCAAGCCGGCTTCGTTGACGCCCGCTCGACAACGGACCAGATCTTTACTGTACGGCAAAAATGCCGTGAATACCAGGTCCCAACGCACCATCTGTTCGTTGATTTCAAGGCGGCATACGACAGTATAGACCGCGTAGAGCTATGGAAAATTATGGACGAGAACAGCTTCCTGGGAAGCTTACCAGACTGATCAAAGCAACGGTGGATGGTGTGCAAAACTGTGTGAAGATTTCGGGCGAACACTCCAGTTCGTTCGAATCGCGCCGGGGACTAAGACAAGGTGATGGACTTTCGTGCCTGTTGTTCAACATTGTGCTAGAAGGTGTCATGCGGAGAGCCGGGTGTAACAGCCGGGGTACGATTTTCAACAGATCCAGTCAATTTATTTGCTTCGCGGATGACATGGACATTGTCGGCCGAACATTTGCAAAGGTGGCAGAACTGTACACCCGCCTGAAACGTGAAGCAACAAAAGTTGGACTGGTGGTGAATGCGTCAAAGACAAAGTACATGCTTGTGGGCGGAACCGAGCGCGACAGGGCCCGCCTGGGAAGCAGTGTTACGATAGACGGGGATACCTTCGAGGTGGTCGAGGAATTCGTCTACCTCGGATCCTTGCTAACGGCTGACAACAACGTTAGTCGTGAAATACGAAGGCGCATCATCTGTGGAAGTCGGGCCTACTACGGGCTCCAGAAGAAACTCCGGTCGAAAAAGATTCGCCACCGCACCAAATGTGTCATGTACAAGACGCTTATAAGACCGGTTGTCCTCTACGGACATGAAACATGGACAATGCTCGAGGAGGACTTGCAAGCACTCGGAGTATTCGAGAGACGGGTGCTTAGGACCATCTTTGGCGGTGTGCAAGAAGACGGTGTGTGGCGGCGAAGAATGAACCATGAGCTCGCCCAACTCTACGGCGAACCCAGTATCCAGAAGGTAGCTAAAGCCGGAAGGGTACGATGGGCAGGACATGTTGCAAGAATGCCGGACAGCAACCCTGCAAAGATGGTGTTCGCTTCCGATCCGGCAGGTACGAGACGGCGTGGAGCGCAGCGAGCGAGATGGGCAGACCAGGTGCAGACCGACTTGGCGAGCGTGGGGCGTATCCGAGGATGGAGAGATGCGGCCTCGAACCGTGCATTGTGGCGTCAAATTGTTGATTCAGTGTTATCTGTTTAGATGTTAACTAAATAAATGAATGAATGAATGGTGCAATCATAGCGAACATAATTACGGAATGCACCGCCGTTCAGGTGAGTAGAATTTGTTTTTTTTTTTGTAATATCCATGTGGTCGGGGTTCTGCCAAATCAAACCAAGCGGCTTATTGACTGACTTGTGATATTTTGATAGTAAAAGTAAAACGGGAATCATTTTAAATCAATTCATCTACACATTTATTGTGAGATATCCTTAGTTATGGGGTAGAAGGTAATCAAATACGATTTTTATTCAATCAAATTTGCTAAGCGAAAGCTTGGGAAGAAAAATTGTGTATTTTTTGTTTGCGCTTGGTGCGTTTTGGCAGATTCCCGGCCATGTGTTTTAAATAGGCGATTCATTCACCTTTTAGCTGTACCTCTTAACTACCTATCTATGGGTATGTCGCAATGAAATTCTACTAGTTATGTTAAAGTGCAAAAGATAATCAAATTTCAATCATTTAGTATAAGCGTATGTATAGCTAATGCAATTAGCGCTTTAACTTCGTAACTAGTGGAAATTAAGCAACGAACCGTTAGGCAGAGTTATAGAAAACACAAAATTTAACAAACAACATATTTTGAAATTAATCCTCTGAAATGTGTTATTGACGAACCACTAAATGATCGAAACCATTCTTGCTGTTGGTATCATTTTTCCGGTCACCAATAAGGTCTGAGCAACAATACATGTTTTAGCTATTGCTCGACCCTAGACCCATTGGCCTACATTGTGTTGATGGAGTGGTTCAAAACGTCGACGGTGAAACTAACACCATATAATATATAATATAGGACTATCGTTGTAATTTTCAAATATAGGTACTGGAAACAACATCTTTCCAAACGAATGCATGTTTTTGGTACATGGTAATTGGTGCTTTATTAAAAACGATAGCCTGTTAGTACAAGACTTTTGATCAGGTCAAGGAAAGTTACTTTTAGGAGATACAATTTAGGATACAGTTTTCTAAATGACGGTCTGGATGACACCAGCTATTAAGGTGGTCATCTTTGATATGCATTCGAAGAATATTTTCTCAAGTATTTGTATGTAATCGCAATTTCAATTTTATGACCAGATTAACGAGAATGATGCCCTACCTGCGGTAATTTGTACCGAATGTTTTTCAACATTAAAATCGGTAATCGCCTTTATAAAAACCGCACGTATTTCCGATCGCGAGCTACGTAAGATTGGCGAGCAAGAACAAGCCGCAATATGCAGTCAAATAAAGGCAGAAATATCCGAGGAAATCCACTTCCATAACATAAAATGTGAACCCCTGGAGTCCTTGGTAGATGGAGCTGGTGAAGATGCTGCTTTTGAGAGTGATAATGGTGTACCTGGCAATGATAGCGATAGCGATTGGAAAGCAAGCGATGAAGAGTTGTTTCGATCGGTAAAGCGTACTAAGCTTGAATCGAAATCCAAGGCAAAACGTCGGAAAAGAGTTGAACGTCAACCGGTGCAAAGTGAAGACGATTTGAAACTTAACGAAAAAGAGCAAGAATGGTTTACGGTTATTACAATTGATCCTGGCAATCATATTTGCTGCGGTTGCTTACAGATATTCAAGACAGCCGAGGAGTTGGACACTCATCGTAGCACATCCCATGTTTGGAAAAATGAAAAAATGCGAAAACCAAATTCAAAACCGCTCTGCAACGGTTGCCTCCTCAGGTTCAAATCAACGCATAGTTTGAACTACCACATTAATCGTGTGCGACTTTTGAAAGTTATTTGGGAATGCAAAAAATGCAAACTTCGTTTCAAAATCGCCGGTACCCGGCGAAAGCATCTCAGAGGCCATCGGGATGACGAGCCTGTGGCTTTGATAGCCCGGGTCAAAGAAACAACCAAACAAGAACTCGGTTGGGTCTGCTGTGGTACAAAGTGCAAAGAATCGTTCACAACCGAGCAGGATCTAATGGCTCATACGAAAGCAGCTCATTGGATCGAAAAGCAGGAAGCGGACCTGGAGTCTACTGATAAGCCGGAACAGTGCCAGGTGTGCTACCGAAGATTTGCGGACAGTAGAGGGTTGATTGCCCACCAGAAACGTAAATACAAGCACAGAAATCTGCAATGTGCGCTATGTGGGCTGAAATTTTTCGGTGCCTTCGATCTGCGCGCACACGAAGCAATCGAACATGGAGGTAGGGAATACAAATGTGACATATGCGATAAGAAATACATCTCGAAGTTAACTTTGATGCAGCATATCAAAACAATTCACACGGATGAGAAGCCCTATCAGGTATTTGGTACAGCAAAATTTTGAAAAAGTTTGCCTACTCAAATTTGCATTTTTACAGTGTGCCGTTTGCGGGATGAGATTTCGACTGAAGTATGGATTAAAAACTCACATGTCCAATCATATAGACAATCCGCAGTACAAGTGTGAGGTAAGATTGTGGCAAATATTTATGATAAAAAAAATTCTATTACTATCTGTAGTCAAATGTCATTCGAATATTAATACACACTTAAACTATCATTTGGTTGGTCAACATGATAATTCATAAAAATAATTAAATACATCATAAATGTTAAATACTGTTGACTTATTTAATTTGCTTGATTAATTCAATGTTCTGTCGAAATTTTAACGTCATTTAATGATAATTCAGGAATCATCAGCCTCTCCACCACTTATTTTAAAACATTGATTCTACGTGATGTTACGATAATATGGAAATTTTTCAAACTTAAACGTGCATTTTATATTAGAATTATTATACAGGTAGCTTATAGATCTAATTTTCACTGGTAATGAAGTTATATGATGTTTCGTAGGATTCTATTTATCAAGTGATAAAGTTCGAAGCTTGAAAAAATTATATAAAACTAGATTTTTCTGCCCAATGGAAGGCAAATCGAACGACCTTTTCTGTTAAGCTTCCAATTGAAAAGAAAGTATCAACAAGTATCATTTTTTCTTGTTTTTTTGCAGGTTTGCTCGAAAATGTTCAAAGCGAAACTACACCTACGCTATCACATGCGAACTCACACTGGAGAGCGACCGTACAAATGTAGATTTTGCAGCCACGCCTTCGCCAACCATCCCAACTTCAGGAGACATGAAATGACTCATACAGGTAATTATCTCTCTATCACAATATCTTTTGAATGAAATTAAGGATTTGCCATGTTTTGAACGATCAAACTCGGCTACAACATGATACAATAAATCCTTTGGCAATATATTTTGTGAAAAAAAAAACTAACAATAAGACCTAACCAAAGCCTTCGTATCTCCTATGTAGCTATCATCAATCGAATGTGGAAACGATTTGAACGAATCAGCTTCGTTACACAGTTTCGGTTGTTGTCTGTAAGAAAGAACAAAGGAGAAAAATGTGACAAATTTACTAATTGAAATTATGCTGCAAAGTAGTAGTAGTGCAAAGCAGGAGTCTCGCCGACACGGTAGACCTCGTAAGCACTGATAGTTCCTTTGGGCATCGCTCATCTGTGTCAACCTCCCATAGTTTGATCCATGGTTGAATACATGACTGATATCTTGAAGGGCGCCCTTCAAGTGGTCAGCCATGTATCCAACCATAGATCAAACTATGGGAGGTAGCCACAGATGGGCCAGCAAGTTTGAAAACAACATCCGGCATTCCGTGAACATCGGGGTTCTGCAGGACTCTCGATTTCGACGGTGATCTGCCGTTTGTATCCGAGCAGGTGCGACGACTTCGATCTGTTATTTATAAAAACATAGACAATGCAAGATCGGCATCAGGGATGCGAAATCTGAACAGTTAGCTGGCATACCGCCGCTGAACTATGGTCTTCGGCATGCTGCCAGCCAATGTATTCCTGTTCGTATACGCCAATGACATCCTCCTCGTTGTTGTCGGAATGACACCCGGACGGACCAGAATTAAGACGTAGGCTGCCGTGAGTGGCGGTTTATCGGTTGGCCACATCCGTAGCCTTCACCATAAATGACGGTGGTCGCCATCAACGTCCTACTAGTTGATAGCGACCACCGTCATTTATGGTGAAGGCTACGGATGTGGCCAACCGATAAACCGCCACTCACCGCAGACTACGTCTTAATTGTGGTCCGTCCGATTAAACTAACCGGAAGATCGTCCGAGTTCTGGAGTGGACGTAGACCGGAAGCTCACTTTTATGCCACATTTCCGGGCAGTGCAGAATATATGTAAGACCCACATCGAACAACGCCGAACAAACAACAGATTCACCAGGTTGAAAGTAGGCCGGTGTCAGGCCATTTGGCCGAATGCCGTTTAGCCAAATAGTTGAAAAATTTACCTCAGATTACGAGTAGTGAAGAAGTAGTGAGAAATAAGAATTGAGCAGAGAACTAATAACTGATAAATGAGAAATATGAACTGACAACAAGAAACTGGGAACTAAAAACTGAGAACTAAGAACTGAGGACTGGGAACTGCGAAGGAAGAATTGAGAACCAAGAAACAGGAAGCGAGAAATCAGAACTGCGAAGCAAGAATTGATGTGAAGATGTGAAATAAGAGAAGCGAGAAATTAGTATTGAAAAGTGAGAAATTATGATTCCTTACTCTTTCTTTCTGCTTTTCGTTCATATTGCTTCTTTCTCCCTTCTTCATTTATGCTCTTTCTTCTTTCTTCCTTTGTTCCTCATCTTCTTCCTTCTTTCTTCCTTTGTTCCTCATACTTCTTCCTTCTTTTTTCCTTGTTCCTTTTTCTCCTTCCTTCTTCTGTTTTCCTTCTTCCTTCATTCTTCTTCCTTTTTTTTTTCAGTCTTCCTTCTTTCTTCTTCCTTCCTATTGCCTCCTTCCATCTTTCTTCCTTCTTTCTTTTTTTTCTTCCTGCCTATTTTGTTTTGCCTTACTTGTCCCTTCTTCTTTTTTATTCTTATTCTTTCCTATTCCTTCTTTCTTTTTCATTCCTTATTCGATCTTCCTTCTTCCTTCCTTCTCCTTTCTCCTTTTTTTTCTATATTGTTCATTCCGTATCGGTACACCTGGAGATCACCACTGCAGACAGAATCACAAATCGATCACGTTCTGATTGATGGACGGCACTTCTCCGACATTATCGACGTCAGGACATATCGTGGCGCTAACATCGACTCTGACCATTATCTGGTGATGGTTAAACTGCGCCCAAAACTGTCCGTCATCTACAATGTTTGGTATCGACGGCCGCCGCGTTACGACCTAGAGCGACTGAAGCAACCTGATGTCACAACTGCATACGCGCAGTATCTCGTGGCAGCGTTGCCGGAAGAGGGTGAGCTCGATGGGGCTCCTCTTGAGGACTGCTGGAATACAGTCAAAGCAGCCATTAACGACGCAGCGGAGAACAACGTCGGGTATATGGGTCGAAGTCGACGGAACGATTGGTTCGACGAAGAGTGCAGACAGATTCTGGAGGAGAAGGACGCAGCGCGGGCGGTCGCGCTGCAGCAAGGTACCCGGCAGAACGTGGAACGTTATAGACGGAAGCGGAGACAGCAGACCCGCCTTTTTCAGGAGAAGAAACGCCGCCTGGAAGAAGCGGAGTGCGAGGAGATGGAACAGCTGTGCCGTTCTCAAGAAACACGCAAGTTCTACCAGAAGCTCAACGCATCCCGCAAAGGCTTCGTGCCGCGAGCCGAAATGTGCCGGGATAAAGATGGGAGCATCTTGACGGACGAACGTGTGGTGATCGAAAGGTGGAAGCAGCACTACGAGGAACATTTGAATGGCGCTGAGAGTACAGGCAGTGAAAGTCAAGGCAGCGGAGGAGATGAATACGTCAGTTCAGCGGACGATGGAAGCCAACCAGCCCCCACCTAGAGGGTAGTTATGGATGCCATCTAACAGCTAAAGACCAGTAAAGCAGCTAGTAAGGATGGTAGTGGAGCTGCGCTCATCAAGATGGGCCCAGAAAAGCTAACCACTTGCCTGCACAAACTGGTAGTCAGAATCTGGGAAACGGAACAGCTGCCGGAGGAGTGGAAGAAAGGGGTCATATGCCCCATCTACAAGCAAGGCGACAAGCTGGAGTGTGAGAACTTTCGAGCGATCACCATCCTTAAGTGATATCCCAGATCATCTTCCGTCGTCTGTCACCATTAGTGAATGAGTTCGTGGGAAGTTATAAAGCCGGCTTCGTTGACGGCCGCTCGACAACGGACCAGATCTTTACTGTACTGCAAATCCTTCAAAAATGCCGTGAATACCAGGTCCCAACGCATCATCTGTTCGTTGATTTCAAGGCGGCATACGACAGTATAGACCGCGTAGAGCTATGGAAAATTATGGACGAGAACAGCTTCCCTGGGAAGCTTACAAGACTGATCAAAGCAATGGTGGATGGTGTGCAAAACTGTGTGAAGATTTAGGGCGAACACTCCAGTTCGTTCGAAACGCGCCGGGGACTAAGACAAGGTGATGGACTTTCGTGCCTGTTGTTCAACATTGCACTTGAAGGTGTCATTCGGAGAGCCGGGTGTAACAGCCGGGGTACGATTTTCAACAGATCCAGTCAATTTATTTGTTTCGTGGATGACATGGACATTGTCGGCCGAACATTTGCAAAGGTGGCAGAACTGTACACCCGCCTGAAACGTGAAGCAACAAAAGTTGGACTGGTGGTGAATGCCTCAAAGACAAAGTACATGCTTGTGGGCGGAACAGAGCGCGACAGGGCCCGCCTGGGAAGCAGTGTTACGATAGACGGGGATACCTTCGAGGTGGTCGAGGAATTCGTCTACCTCGGATCTTTGCTAACGGCTGATAACAATGTCAGTCGTGAAATACGAAGGCGCATCATCTGTGGAAGTCGGGCCTACTACGGGCTCCAGAAGAAACTGCGGTCAAAAAAGATTCGCCACCGCACCAAATGTGTCATGTACAAGACGTTAATAAGACCGGTAGTCCTCTACGGATATGAAACATGGACAATGCTCGAGGAGGACTTGCAAGCACTCGAAGTATTCGAGAGACGGGTGCCTAGGACCATCTTTGGCGGTGTGCAAGAAGACGGTGTATGGCGGCGAAGAATGAACCACGAGCTCGCCCAGCTCTACGGCGAACCCAGTATCCAGAAGGTAGCTAAAGCCGGACGGGTACGATGGGCAGGGCATGTTTCAAGAATGCCGGACAGCAACCCTCCAAAGATGGTGTTCGCTTCCGATCCGGCAGGTACGAGACGACGTGGAGCGCAGCGAGCGAGATGGGCAGACCAGGTGCAAAACGTTAATAAAGATTTAAAAAAAAAAAGACTTGGCGAGCGTGGGGCGTATCCGAGGATGGAGAGATGCGGCCTCGAACCGTGTATTGTGGCGTCAAATTGTTGATTCAGTGTTATCTGTTTAGATGTAGACTAAATAAATGAAATGAAATGAATCATTCTAATTCTCACTTCTCGCCAGTTCTCAACCAGTTTAGTTCTTCTGACAAAGCTCCTTCCGTTATTGTGCCAGTTGGTCGTCAGATCCAAACCCGACCACACAAGCGAGGAAAGAGATGGCCACTCGAGTTCAGTACAATCAAAGTTAATTGCCTATATATATATATCCCTTAATTTTAAAGAATGTTTTGCTTAATGCTAATTAAAAAAAACTTCTAAAAAAAAAATTACCTAATTGAAATCGATTTACTTATCTGTATCTATAAATTTTCTTTCCAGATGATAAACCCCATAAGTGCTCACATTGCGAAAAGTCTTTCATTTTAAAACGCATGCTAAAAGAGCATGAAAGAACTCACAGTGGGCGTTGTGAAGATAAGAAAGAACTTGCAACGACAATCCTAAACTCCACAAAAAGAGTTAAAAAAGGCAACGCCGATCAAAGAGCATCGCAATAATTAATAAGCATCTGGCTCAATAACTAACATAAAATGTTTGCTCTTCGTCGCAAATTCATTATATATTTTGATGATAATGTGATGATAAAGTGCTACGCTAAATAGCTTCACAATATAAATATGAAATCAAATAAAAGATCGAATTGAGTATCTTTCATTCTAGGACTAAAAGAAAATATCTCTACAACTCTATTGCAACATTGCTGTCCAATGAGCAGCTCGAAGTTGTTCTCGTCCTTTTTTGTTAACAAACGGACATGAGAAGGATGGGAATAACTTCGAGCTTCTTCGAGCTGCTCATTGAACAGCATTTTTTCAATTTATTTATTTATAAGGCTCATTTGTTTAATTAAAAACTTCACGGAGCCGCAGATCTCTAGAAATATTATAGTCTAATATTCAATTTACGACGAATTTTCTTCTTAGGACGGGAACTTGAACTGCCGCCGGAAGACGCAAACTGGGCTCTTCGTTGGTTCGCCTGTGGGTTCCTCATCACTTGAAAGTCGTCATCTCTCACATCTTCATAATTTTCCGAGTCAGTCAAGTAACCGGCAGATGGCATCCGCTTTGTTTTATCCTCCACTTCACTCGTTTTTTCTTCCAGTGTGCCTTCGTTCTCAAGATCTTCTCTTCCGATCTGGTCCAAGTGTTCAGTAACTGCTTCATTCATTTGTTCCACAAAGTTTTCTTCCACCAGATCTTCAATGATTTTATCCGCGCATTCTGAGTCTTGATCAGCCACAGTAATACCACATACAACCCCAGCATATGTACTCGGATGGGATTGGTCTTTGGGCTTATCTTTCCTACGATTTCCGGAGGGTCGTTCTGGGCAAGAATCCTTCCGATGACCCGCAGCCCGACAAAGGAAACACACATCCTGAAGACCGTCGTAATATATTCGTCCTTTACGGCCACCGAAATTAAGCGATGGTGGTATTTCTTCTTTCAGGTCGATATATACACCACGCACACCAGTGTACATATGCCCCAATCCAGATTCCGCACTAAATTTTTCTCGTGTCAAACATTCCACATTCCCATATCGCCCGAGTGCCATCGTGTCTCTGGCGGCAAGTCAAAAATACGAATGTATTTCATATTGCTACCTGCGATTGACATCCGTACCTCTACCGATTTTCCGCTAGAGTAATGAAATTTTTTTGGCTCCGTATTCTTCTTGAGCGACTGAATGAAGCATTGCTTCCAGAGAAACAAATTTAATGAAAACCGAACGTTCTTGTGCCGTTCTGTAGGCCGCTTCCATGTCCGTCAAATTGGTATCCAACTGTTTTAGAAAATTGCCAATCTCCGTCCATGTCGGACGCGGACTAGCCGCCATTGAACAGCATTAATGTTAATCTTTCGACAGTGTTCTGAAAACTCAGATGTGAGTATGGTACATTATGTGGAACATTTTGATTTGAAAAATATGTTGGAGGTAACCACTTTCCTTCTATGGGACTCGAACCCACGATCCTCACCACGTTAGACTGGTGCTTTTAACCAACTAAGCTACGAAGGACCTACATCGGCCTTCGCAACTTAGCGCCTACTGAATGAGCCCGAGGTTTCCAAATCGGACGCACAGTCAAAGCACTCACAAAATCCATTTCTCCAAGCCAACACTTCCGCATGTGTATCCAGTTTTCCGCGAGCGGTAATGGCCGCCGGCGTGCCTGCGGGAGGGCGAAGCCAGAGTAAACGCGACGTGCGATGCGACGCGACGCGACAGTGCAATTTGACAGTCTGTTGATAATGATTGTTATTCTTTTACGTGAGTCGCGTCGCGTCGCATCGCACGTCGCATCTATTCTGGTGGGCACCTTAGTCTCTGGACATTTCTGGAGGTCAACTACACTTACCGCTCCGAGCATTCTGACCAATGTGGCATATCCAGTTTTCTGCGAGCGGTAATGACCGCCAGCTTGCCTGCGGGTTAGTCTCAGATTTGACATTTCTGGAGGTCAACTGCACCCACCGCTCCGTTATTATGATCAAAATGCTCGAAACGGTGGTTGCAGTTGACCTCCACAAACGTCAAATCAGAGACTAACCCACAGACGAGTGGGCGGCCATTACCGCTCGCGGAAAACTGGATAAGAAGGTGCTGATGAAGTGAATTCCGAGCCGACAACACACTCAACACCTGCACCGCTCTGAATATTTCTCGGGTACTTATTCAAAAGGACGTATGTGATTTTGTAAACAAAGATTCAAACGTCGATTTCAAGACAAAATTTTCAAAACGACTTATCTGCTTTTGTAAACAAAGATTCAAACAACGATTTGACGAATCTGATAGCTCTCCCACGCAAACCAACACCATCAACAGGTAGCGGAAACCTTCACCTACCTATTGGTGGTGTTGGTTTGCGTGGGAGAGCTATCAGATTCGTCAAATCGTCGTTTGAATCTTTGTTTACAAAAGCAGATAAGTCGTTTTGAAAATTTTGTCTTGATTTGTCCGATCTAATGGCACTCCCACGCAAACCAACATCATTAATGGGTCAAACACAATGGATACGTTTGCGTGCGTTTTTACAGTTTTGCCATGGAGAAACTGTCAAAACGCACGCAAACGTATCAATTGTGTTTGGCCCATAACAGGTAGCCGAAGACTCCCCCTATCTGTCTATGGTGATGGTTTGCGTGGGAGGGCAATCAGATCGGACAAATCGACGTCTGAATCTTTGTTTACAAAATCACATACGTCCTTTTGAATAAGTACCCGAGATTTAGACAATCCCTGGTTACGGGCCGATGCCCACGTAGCCTTTTTTCAAGCTGCGTGCACGCCGCGTCCACGCAAGGTACCCAGCATCAAATGTAGTCGTGCACACGTTTACGTGTGCATTGCTCTATTTCAGCGGTTCTCAACCTTTTTCTTGAGAGGTACCCCTTCGAACTATTGCATTAATTGAGGTACCCCCTCTTGAAAGAATAATTCTGAACACTTTGAAGGGAGACTTCCGAGCCTCTTGAAAGGACCTTCTGAATCTCTTGAAAGTAGGCTTCCACGCCTCTTGATAATAGGTTTTTGTGCCTCTTGTAGAGGCTTCCAAGCATCTTTAATATAAAATACTTGAAAGGATCTTTCTTTTGAAAGAAATCTTTAGAACCCTTTGAAATGTGCCTTCCGAACTTTTTGAAGGAGGCTTCCGAGCATTTTAAAAGTAGGCATGCGGGCCTCTTAAAACGATGCTTTCGGATCCCTTGAAAGGAGGCTTCCAAGCCTTTTGTAAAGAGCTTTCTGATCCGTTTGAAAAGAACCTTTCGAATCTTTTGAATGGAGCCTTCTTAGCTTTTTGAAAGAAGGCTTCCAACCCTCTTAAAAGGAGCCTTCCAAACCTCTTGGAAGGAGGGTTTCAGGCCTCTTAAAACGAGGCTTCTGGGCTTCTTGAAAGCAGGCTTCCGAGTGTCTTTAAATGAAGCTCTCTTTTAGAGAGGCTTCCTAACCTCTTCAATGGCAACTCTCGATCCACTTAAAAATGACGCTTCATTTGCATCTTGGAAGAACGCTTCTGAACCTCTTGAAAACACGCTACCAAGCCTCTTGAAAGTAGAATTCCGAGCCTTTTGAAGGAAGACTTTCAAGCCTCTTGAAAGTATGGTTCCTATCCTTTCGAAAGGAACATTCCGAGCCTATTGAAAGGACGCTTCCGGGCCGCTTGGAAGAAGTCTTCTAGGCCTCTTGAATGGAGGCTTTCAGGCCTCTTGAATGGAGGCTTCCAGGCCTCTTGAAAGGAGACTTCCAGGCCTCTTGAAATGAGGCTTCCAGGCCTCTTGAAAGGAGGCTTCCAAACCTCTTGAAAGGAGGCTTCCAAGCCTCTTGAAAGGAGGCTTCCAGGCCTCTTGAAAGGAGGCTTCCAGGCCTCTTGAAAGGAGGCTTCCAGGCCTCTTGAAAGGAGGCTTCCAGGCCTCTTGAAAGGAGGCTTCCAGGCCTCTTGAAAGGAGGCTTCCAGACCTCTTGAAAGGAGGCTTCCAGGCCTCTTGAAAGGAGGCTTCCAGGCCTCTTGAAAGGAGGCTTCCAGGCCTCTTGAAAGGAGGCTTCCAGGCCTCTTGAAAGGAGGCTTCCAGGCCTCTTGAAAGGAGGCTTCCAGGCCTCTTGAAAGGAGGCTTCCAGGCCCTCTTGAAAGGAGGCTTCCAGGCCTCTTGAAAGGAGGCTTCCAGGCCTCTTGAAAGGAGGCTTCCAGGCCTCTTGAAAGGAGGCTTCCAGGCCTCTTGAAAGGAGGCTTCCAGGCCTCTTGAAAGGAGGCTTCCAGGCCTCTTGAAAGGAGGCTTCCAGGCCTCTTGAAAGGAGGCTTCCAGGCCTCTTGAAAGGAGGATTCCAGGCCTCTTGAAAGGAGAATTCCAGGCCTCTTGAAGGAGGCTTCCCGGCCTCTTGAAAGGAGGCTTCCAGGCCTCTTGAAAGGAGGCTTCCAGGCCTCTTGAAAGGAGGCTTCCAGGCCTCTTGAAAGGAGGCTTCCAGGCCTCTTGAAAGGAGGCTTCCAGGCCTCTTGAAAGGAGGCTTCCAGGCCTCTTGAAAGGAGGCTTCTAGGCCTTTCGAAAGGAGGCTTCCGAGCCTCCTTAAAGGAGGCTTCCAGGCCTCTTGAAAGGAGGATTTCAGGCCTCTTGAAAGGAGGCTTTCAGGCCTCTTGAAAGGAGACTTTCAGGCCTCTTGAAAGGAGGCTTTCAGGCCTCTTGAAAGGAGGCTTTCAGGCCTCTTGAAAGGAGGCTTTCAGGCCTCTTGAAAGGAGGCTTTCAGGCCTCTTGAAAGGAGGCTTTCAGGCCTCTTGAAAGGAGGCTTTCAGGCCTCTTGAAAGGAGGCTTTCAGGCCTCTTGAAAGGAGGCTTTCAGGCCTCTTGAAAGGAAGCTTTCAGGCCTCTTGAAAGGAGGCTTTCAGGCCTCTTGAAAGGAGGCTTTCAGGCCTCTTGAAAGGAGGCTTTCAGGCCTCTTGAAAGGAGGCTTTCAGGCCTCTTGAAAGGAGGCTTCCAGGCCTCTTGAAAGGAGGCTTTCAGGCCTCTTGAAAGGAGGCTTTCAGGCCTCTTGAAAGGAGGCTTTCATGCCTCTTGAAAGGAGGCTTTCAGGCCTCTTGAAAGAAGGCTTTCAGGCCTCTTGAAAGGAGGCTTTCAGGCCTCTAGAAAGGAGGCTTTCAGGCCTCTTGAAGGAGGCTTTCAGGCCTTTTGAAAGGAGGCTTTCAGGCCTCTTGACAGGAGGCTTCCAAGCATCCAAAGCTTTTAAAAAAAGGCTTCTGAACATCTTGAAAGGAGTTCTCCAAGTACCTTGTAAGGAGGCCTTCGAGCTGCTTGGAAAAAGGCTGTGCTGGTTGTGGAGGGCAGTATTCTATTGGATTGACCAATCGTCATACATATTATGTACAAAACAAAGTTTGTAAAAAATACACGATTAGCAAAACCTTATCTATGAATTTCGATTGGAACTCAAGACAAAAATTTTCATAACGACTTATCTGCTTTTGTAAACAAAGATTCAAACGTCGATTTGACGAATCTGATTGCATCTGATGCAAATCAACGCCATCAACAGGTAGCCGAAACCTTCATCTACCTATTGATGGTTTTGGTTTGCGTGGGAGTGCTCTCAGATAAAAGATATTTTAGTTTCTAGATAAAGATTGTCGCTTCGGTTCCCTTTGTTCTGCTGTCCGAAACATGTGTGGTACATACCTGTCAAATCGTATGGATTTTCCTTCTTCGACATTTAGCTCCCCTATCCTCGCCAGCAAAAGATGTTCCGGACAGCGACGACAGCGACAATCTTTATCTAGTAATTAAAATATCTTTTTCTCAGATTCGTCAAATCGACGTTCGAATATTTGTTTACAAAAGCAGATAAGTCGTTTTGAAAATTTTGTCATGAATTGTAATTCGTCCGCCATTACTAATCTTTGTTCGAGGTACCCCCTAGGGCTAGTAAAGGTACCCCCAGGGGTACATGTACCCCAGGTTGAGAACCGCTGCTCTATATGATGCTAGGTACCTTGCGTGAACGCGGCGTGCACGCAGCGTAAAAAACCGCTACGTGGACATCGGCCCTACGTCCCGTGAAAAGGCCTGTTCCCGCAGTTTCACCTTAATGAATTTCAGCTTCGTTTACACGAGAACTGTCAGTGAGCAAAACATTGCTCGCGGTTTTTTTGTTTATCAACATCAAGTTCTGAAAAAATAAATGGAAGGCATCGGAAATTTTTTGTTGTGCAATTTTGTGTTTGTCCTCATCAGAGCAAGGAAGTCGTTTGATTAAATTATCAATCAAATTAAAGTATTTGGTCTACGATCAACCAACATGTCAGTCTCGATGGAGGTCTGCCGGACGTGTATGACCGCGAACCAGAAAAAGCGCCCTGGAAAGCTGGTGTCCATCTTCGCTGAATTTGAGGGTGCAGTAATAGCAAACATTATCACGGATTGCACTGCCGTTCAGGTGAGATACTTCCACAAAATACTCCCAATATTTTTGTTTCAACTTTATTTTTGTTTCTTATTACAAATAGATTGCTGAAAACGATGGCCTACCAGTGGTAATTTGTTACGAATGTTTCGAAACTTTAAAATTGTTGACCGCTTTCAAAATTACCGCCCGGAACTCCGACAGTAAGCTACGCATGATTTGCAAAGAGGAATCTGTTGAAAGTTATGATAAGGCCTACATTTCTGCGCAAGTTGAAGTGCTGTATGGGGAATCGCAGCAACAAGCACCCGACGAAATCGCCGAAGAACTTTTTGTGGAACCGAAAGAGGAAGATCAGACCGACAATGACACAGACAGTGATTGGAAAGAAAGTGATCAGGACACGAATCGAACGGTGAAAAGACAGAAGCTTGGGTTAAGATCGAAGACAAAACCTCGAAAGAGGATTGTTAAACTGGTGGTTTCAAATAGAACTATTGAAAAGGAAAGTGATTTCTTGCTTAGTGAAAAGGAGCGGGGATTCTCCACCGTTGTTAAGATTCCACACGAATGCTACATTTGCTGCGGTTGCTTACAATTTTATAGCACGGATGAGGAATTGGATGCTCATCGTAAATCATCTCACTAGAAGTTACGTATTGCTTCCTTCTAGGGTGTCAAACTTATGCATAGTCGCGCCAAATGTTCAATGGAATAAATCTTCTCAAGAGCGAGTCTTCGCTTATAGGACATCTTCTATTTTCTTTAATTATGTCGAATTTCTCAGCTTCTGTCATCGGCTTGATCAAACGTTGAGACATTGTCTCCAGCTCTGTGAGGTAGGCACTAAATAATTCATTGGGTCGTTGCTTTCTGCTTCGCATTTCTTCCCTTATGAATCTGTTCGCGATTTGGATTATCGTACCTCATTTCAAAAGTACAATAACGTATCCCACGAATTAAATTTTGGCTCATAAGCCGTGTAAATACATGTACGCACATCGCGAAACAAAAGATGAGCATGAGTTCTGAGTTCTTCCTTTGTAACTGATACGATCGACAAAGAAGATCAATTTGTCTCAAAAGTCGATCACTGGAACTGCATTAGAGTCTCCTGAAAACTTCGCCACTTTTCCATAATATTGCAGGTTTGATGGGCAGTCTCCTGGTGGCAAATTATCTGATTCTCTATTATAAGTCCTGGGGGATGCTGGAAAACGCACTGGTATTTTGTGTCATTTCCATGGATTGAGGCATCCGTTGTGTTGAATTATATTGCGAATGGAATGGCATGGAATTTCTTTCTGAACCAACCCCAACAAAGGAGATTCTTGAAAATTGTTATCAGTATTTTGAATAACACTCTGTAGCTGCAAGGGTGGGATAATCGAGGCATTACTTCACCACGATTCTTGTCGACTGATTTATTCTGAAATTTCCATAACTTCGGCATCAGAAGACGATGTCCGCAATCTGGTGCGCCAAATTGTTTACCACAGTATCACGCACCAACGGACGATCCAATCGTTCTTGAAGCAGGTTGCTTACATAGGATCTAACATATTTTCAATTTCCGAAAGATGTACGTATTCAAAGAGTATGGTGTTGATCTGAATTGGATTTTCAGGTTGAAATGGCACTGTATGTTGCACTTCTTGGGCAGGATTACCGGCATTTCCAGATGGACGAATTCCTTCTTCCATACGCTGGCACTCTTCAACCTCCGATTGACCTACTGGATGCAGAGAAAGTCGATAGCAGAGGTCCCACATATGACCTAATTTCTGGACCCGAGGTTTTTGGACGTACACTCTGTGGATTTTGACTCCGGGCAAGTTTCCCAAACTCGACTGTGAACACCATCCCCTTCAACTGCCACTTGGTTGCAGATGCACACTAGGGACAGCATTGTTAACCCATCTCTTGCCTGAAATCGAACGTTTCGAACGGCAACGAGTTCCTCCAGCGGACAGTCACTTAAGTTGCTGAAATTCCGACGTAAATTCCTGGGGTAGGTATACGACTATCATTGAATGGCGAACTCAACGGCAGGTGGATCAACGAAAATTTTGCCTTACTGCATTTTCCCAGATACGACGTTCTCATCGGCTTCATGGTTGATATTCTCCACCAGCGGCTTCTTCAGCCTCGATTGCTCGATGGAACCATAGGTGGTGGAGGACTAATCAGCGCTGACCCAATACAGGATTATTACGATTCAGCAGTTCTGGAGATCCTCCGTTGGCGACGAACCTTCCACTTGCGATTCCACACCGTCGAGTGAAATCCAGTTGGAAAAACCTTCCCTAAACCAAATACAAAATTCATCAAGGCCACTCTGGTCTGTTCTCCAGAGTCAGTAAGAGCGCGGCATTCCGAGTCGTCTATAGTGATGGATCAGACGATCGACACCCAGCGATCTACCAGCAAACAAGGAATCCTCGATCTGCTTCACGGCCGCGGCCACCGCCTACTCCTCATTAATGGTGTTCGAGGTTGCATCCACCAATTCTTCACGACGAATAACGCTGCGGAGAACACGCCGATTCTCGTTATTACTGCCAATGGTCAAGTTACGTAACTTTAGTTCATACGCCACCTCTTCCTCAGTCAAATCATCTGCATTCATATAGTAATTTTCCATCTTGATAAATTTTCTGATTTATAATAAACTTCAATTCACTTTTTACTAGAAATAATTCGAATATTTTTCACTTAACTATACTTTTAATAACTTCGTACCGATTTCAATTACCGTTTGACAGTTGAACAAATTTATAAAACTATCAAGAAATAATAATTTTCCTTTCAGGTTTTTACTTATGTCATTTGTGGCATTAGTTAAATAATCAAAAATTCAATAATTTTTATTCTAAACAATAGACGATCGCAAAGCAATCAAAATACACAATTTGTTATCCTAAGCGAAATTCTGACTTTAAGTCCAAAAAACTAAATTTAACTATTTTGCCAAATTTTCAAATCCAACTGAGAATAATCCTATTCTGCAATGCCAAGTTGAAAGCCTGGTCACGTTGCCAAAATGTAACGTTCCGTTCCGTCTAACAAACGGCTTAAGCGCCACCTTCCAAATAGAAAGGACGTTATCGTCCGAATTACGACATGAAACACCCTCTCAGGGCAGGTTATTATAATTTAATTAGAACCGATGTCGCACTCAGTTACCCAAACGTCTCAGACAATTAAACCGAACTAAAAAATACAAAAAAATAATGAAATAAAGAAAAAATACTCGAAAAATTAACAATGGGGAAATGCTTTACTAAATAGAACCCAAACCAATCTTTAAAATTAATATATATATTTCGTGACGAAAGAAAAATAATGGAGTAGCCTAACTAAAATAGGATAAGTTTTATTTTAATTCAATTTTCATTCAAGTTAAATCTAGAAATAGCTCAAATTTATCGAGTTCAAATCGATTGCCTTAAAAAATGATTGAAAAATACAAATTAAGGCAGACCTAAATTCCCTAGGTGACGTCACGTTTGATTTATTACGTTCTAATACACTTTTCGGATCCACAGTGATCAACAAATTTCTGGACCGGTCTAACCTTCTTGGCGGCGACAACCTCGACGGATGCGCGGAGCGATCGAATGGCCAATCGTGCCCTTGGTTGCTGACTTGCTGGCGGGCTATTTGAGCGTCGCTGCCCTGACGATCTCCTGTGGGCTGGCGTACCACGTGACTCGCGCGTCGGCGTCGCACAAGGATATGCGTCCTGGCAGTGGAGTGATGAGCTTTTATGGTTTGCCACGCCTCAGACTATTGGCTAGCGATCCGTCACGTTCGTGCACGCCTAGTTAAAGTCGCGACGCAGCCTCACGCCTCTCAGCCTCGGGTCACTCGGTGAACCTGCTCTGAAGCGATCTTCTGATCAGCCCCAGATTACGCGCCCACGTTGGTTGGGCTGATTTGGCCTATTCAACGCGGATAATATTTTATCGGATCACTCATTATTTCATTAGGCTTACCTAATTTGTCTGTAATGTGCACAAATTAGGCACTTTTCAATAACTCAATTTAACTCAACAAATTTTAAACTAATCATATAAAACAATTTTATAGAAATTTTTACAAAATATTTAATTATTTCCGAACTTACTTCGAGTTTAGTTTGATAATTTACACAGCTTAGAGAAGCTTTAGATTTTTTTAATATCACTCTGATCGTAATGATTCATCTACGACCAAGACTCCACTTTTGTGAGAACACAATCGCGAGAGATTGGTTGAACCTATTTTTCACGACGCAATTATCATAAAATGTACGACGTCGTACAAACCGTTTTTGGTTGGCTAATTTAATGAGAATCCCAACCACGACGCAATTAATATTAGACAAGTAAAGTAGCTAGGTTAATTCTCACGACGCAATAAATTTGAATTTATGAAATATTTCATTAGTATTTTCATCTTACGTAGATGGCGCATCGTAGGTTTCTGTCTTCGCTAGACTTTCAAATATTGACAGCCTTTTAAGATTTTCTATGAATTGCACTATATTACCACATGAACACTAATCTAGACAACATAAATAGGGTTCTAAATAACGTTAATCCGTATTGGCTAATATTTTACATGTTATGGTTGTGAAACATAAAATATTATTTATTAAACAAGTTGTTTTCAGTGAACTGGCACTGCCGTGCAGCCATTTATAATTCGAAATTGAAACTCTACAAATGTCATATAAAATACATCCACCACAGTTGACTATTACATGTATATTAAGGAACGGGTGAAAAGAGAATTGTTTAAAACAATCGTGATGGCCTCACGAGAGTTGTTATTGTTTATCAAGTGTTCTACTGAGTGAATGATTGGTATTTCAACACTTCCTCAATTCGGCGTTCAGCCGTTCAAATAAATATCTGTGTTGTGTCCTGGGTAGTCCTTTAGTGAAGGCATCTGCAGGTTTTCTTCAGAAGAAAGGAACTCGTTACTGACCTTTCTTGATCAAATCGGGATGAAAATGTACTTGACGTCCAAGTGTTTCATCCTTTGGACTCCTGGTTGCTCGCATACTTTATACAAGGATGTTATCTTCCATGATAATTAAAAGTTGGCACATCCAATTTTTCCAAAAGGTGTGTTAACCAAACCTTCCTTAACAGCATATGATAATGCTATTAACTCTGCCTCAGAAGAGGACAAACTGACTGTTTGTTGTTTCTTCGTCGCCCATGCGACAAGATTTCCATAAACCTGGAAAGCATATCCAGATACAGATTTCGATTATCCTCATCATTTGCGAAATCTGCATCTGCATATCCTATCAACACACTTTGAACCTTATGTTGTTGATACACTATGTGTCCATTGTTCCACGCAAATACCGTAGTATTCGTTTTAGTCCGGTCAGTGGATGTCGACGGATGGCTCTGATATTTACTCAATGCTGCTTGCAGCACAAATATCAGGCCTGGTTGTTGCTAAAAATAACCCAATAGTTCCTTGTAGGGTGTCGTCTCATTTCCATCACTCTTGTCCATTTGACATTCATATCAGCGGTGTTCCTATCTGGTTTACAATCAAACATCCTAAATCGCCTCAAGACCTTTCTCAGTGTAGCCAGTTTGAGAGATTTTTAATGTTTGATTATTTAAATCTCGTATTATTTCCATTCCCAGGAAATGTCTTCGGATAAATCCTTCATGTGGAATAACTTTCCAAGCTCAGATTTAATCATTATTCTGTCAAGATTTGCTCCGACAATTAAAAGATCATCTACATACAAAATAGATCAATTTTTCTTTATTTTGTAGACACAAGTATCACTTTTAACTTCAAATCCAGATTTTTGATTGCTATATCAAACCGTTGGTTCCAACTTCTACTAGCCTGTAATCCATACAGACTTTTCTGCAAAAGAACAGTTTGATTTTTACCGACGTCGTCCTTCGGTAACTAGTAGATAACCTCTTCCAAGTTTCCGTTAGAAACGCCGTCTTCATCCATTTGATGGATTTGTAATTTCATCTCATTAGCCATGGATAAAATTGTTCGAACACTCTCCATCTTTGCGACTGGAGAAAATGTTTCGCCATAATCGAACCCGGACGTTGCGAACAGCCTTTGGCCACTAGCCGTACCTTATATCGCCTTCCACTTAATATTAAAATCCATTTCGACTGAATTGGCTTCTTGGTGATGTTTTTCTCTGCCATTCTCCAAGTTTGATTAACTTCCAAAGATTGCATTTCACTGTCGATTGCAGCTTTCCACTGTTCCCAATCGTCTCGCTTTTTCAATTCTTCAATGTTTTGAGGAATCGGATCAACCTCCGAAAGCGATGATGCAATTTTGGCCATTTATAATCAGTGTACCTAACCGGTAATTTCTTTCTCGATTACTTCTTCTTCGTACTCCTTGCGTATCAGATTCATCTTCTGAATACTGATCTTCGAGTACTTTCATAATCACTTTCTAGTGATATTTCTGTTAGTGTATTTTCATCACTAACACTCGTCTGTCTAGAGATGTTTCTTCTTCTCTATTTGCTTCAGGCTGTTGAATTTCTTCTGCATGTGAAATAGGAATATACTCGATTGTGATATTTTCTTCAGGGAACTTTCATCTTTCTCATCTCCAAGATTGTCTGAATGATTTTTAAATAGTTTCTCTTCATCAAATATTACACTTCGATGATTCAATTATTCGAGATTTATTATTCCAAGCCTGTATCCATTATTTGCGTAACCCACAAAAGTAAGACATTTAGTCTTGGAATCTAATTTCAGCCGTTTTTCCTTAGGAATTTTGGCATAAGCTGTGCTCCAAAACTCTCAGATTACTCACATCTGGTCGTTTATTGAAAAACATTTCATATGGAGTCTTGTTTTCACAAGTCCATTCGTTGGGCATCTGTTTGTGACATAAAGCACAATGGAGCTTCCACATTTCCTTTGGCATTCCGCTTTCGTGTATCATCACTGAACTTTTTCCATCAAAGTCCGGTTTAATCTCTCGCTTACTCCGTTTTGTTGAGGAGTGTAGGTATTGTGAATAACATTTGAATTCCGTTAGCTCTACAAAACCTTGGAATTCATTTACAATGTATTCACCGCCATTGTCTACCTGATCTTGGAGATACCTCGATTGAAGTGTCCTTCACCAAGACTATATACTCTTGAAATTCTCAAAGACATCGCTTTTCCGTGCTATTAAATAAGCAATAGTAAATGTGTATAATCATGGTAACGAACGAAATACGATAGCCATTATTCTTCGCTTCCATAGGACCGCATACATCTGAATGTATGATTTCAAGCGCTGTTGGATCTTAAGCTCCTGATGCTCGAATCGCGCGCTTTGTTTCCTGCCAAACAACTCTCATCCTCTGGACTTTTGACGTAGGACTACGTCTGTGTTTTCTATATTGGGGTACACTTTACGATTACGAAAATCGGGAACCGTCACGAAAATATGATAGACTTTAAACTTTAATATCTATGCCGTTTCTCGATGGATTTTCAATTTTTTGGACCATTCGATCAGATGAGTCAACGCTTTTGTATTTATTTGAAAATACTGATTTTTAACCATTTATTATCGATAATTGATAAAAGTTTAGAAAAGGTAAACAACCAATCACGTACATGATCACTAGCACAGACATCAAAAATCAATCAGTTGCGGGTTTGGATCTAATCCTCAGTTTGAACAAGATTTTACGCAGAGCAGACATCAAAGCAATGCAGCGGAGCGAACAAGCTACACGGAGGCGCTACTAACATTTTCAAAGGAAATCCATCGATTGAGGTGGTGTTCGATGTGTTCTGCCGAGCATTCAACCTCAAGAACCAGCATTTCATATGACGAAAGGATTGACCAAAAATAGCACTGTGGCGATCCCGACCGCCAGTGCGATGCTGAAAATTTATTACAAATTGTGGCGTCAGTTAGTTGGAAATTGGGAAAGAAAAATTGGTTCTTCTCAGGACCAACATTTTATGAAAAGAAAGAGTTAATTGCGAAAATGGACTGTTTCGGTGGCATCGGGTTTGGCGTGGTAGTTTGGTTGTGTTAGTGATTCCATCCATTAAAATTCACTACATCATCTCCTCGACGCGCTATCAAATTGCCATTTACGATTGAGTTTTGCACTTTGAAGAAAGTTTATTTCGGATAGTCGGATCAACCTTCTTTGTATAAAATCAATGAAGACGCCACCTCAGTGAAAACTATCTACAGCAACCACCCATCGGTGAACGTCGCACGGACAGACAGATGTCGAAAGATAATGTTTTGTAATATGAAGAAACTTCGTCTTGAGTCAAATTTCTGTTGGCATTCCTCAAAATACGCATCTTAGATAAACAAATCTCAAACCAAATTCAGAATCCTGAGAAGTTTTATTGGATTCTTAGAATTCGTCATTCCAGAAAGGTCCGTTGTCTGGATCCGATCAATACTCACGCGCGCTCAAGCAGCTTTCTATCTAATGAATTACCATTAGCCCCACCTCAATTAAACGTTATGAGTGCATATTATATTCACACCCATATCAGCTCACAAAGGGCGGGGCTTAGGCGTAATTTATTAAATACAAGAAAGATGCTGTTCAGCGCGAGCCATTTGATCGGATTCCACAGAAACGTTCGACATTCAATGTGCGAGCGGACACAGCAGCACGAAGTGGGTGTGGCAATGCTGCAAATTTATTCAACTTTACAGGTTAGCGATAAATCATCAACTGGCGATCGGACAGTTGCACGTAAGGTGTCGACAAGCAATTGGATGCAGTTAGTTATTGGAATGAGAATTGGGAAAGAAAATTGGTTCTTCTCAGGACCAACATTTTATGAAAAGAAAGAGTGAATTGCGAAATGGACTGTTTCGGTGGCATTGTGTTTTGTGGTAGCTTGGTTGCTGTTAGTGATTCCATAAAATCATTGAAGACGCCACCTCAGTGGAAACTTCTACAGCAACCACCCATCGGTGAACGTCGATCGGAGACAGATGCCAAGAGATAAAGTTTGGTAATATGGAAAACTTCATCTTGAGTCAATTTTATGATGTTATTCCTCGCAAAATACGCATCTAAGATAAACAACATCTAATGACCAATTTCAGAATCGAGAAAATTTCAAGGATTTAAAATTTGTCATTCTCCGAACGGTCGTTGTCGGAATCCGATCGAAATCGCGCGCCTTCAAACAGCTTTCATATCTAATGAAGTAATTCCATTAGACGCCCCTTCCTTAATCGTTATGAGTGCACATTATATTTACAACCATATCAGTCATAAAGGCGGGCTTACGGGCTAATTTATTAAATACAAGAAAGCTGCTGTCTAGTCATTTTGATCGGATTCCTCAAAAGCGGTTTGAGATTCAATGCAGCGGAGCGGACACAGCAGCACGAAGTGGTGGGCAGTGTGGCAATGCTGCAAATTTATTTCAACTTTGGAGGCTTAGCGAAAAATCATCAAGTGGCGGTCGGACAGTGCAAGCAAGCAATGTACAAAATTGGAAGCAAAGAGTTATTGGAATGGGAATTGGAAAAGAGATATGGTTCTCTCAGGACCAACATTTTATGAAAAGAAAGAGTTAATTGCGAAAATGGACTGTTGGTGGCATCGGGTTTTGTGGTAGCTTGGTTGCTGTTAGGGATCCCATCCAAAAATTCACTTCATCATCTCCTCCGACGCGCTGTCAAATTCGCATTTACGATTGATCTCATAACAATTCAGAATCTTGCGAGAAAATTTCAGGATTCTTAGAATTTGTCATTCTCCGAACGGTCCGTTGTCGGAATCGATCGAAATGCGCGCGTTGAAAAGCAGCTTTCTTATATCTAATGAATGTTTCCGTTAGCCCCGCCCTTCATTAACGTTATGAGTGCATACTACATTAACACCATATCAGCTCACAAAGAGGCGGGGCTTGGGCTAATTTATTAAATACAGAAAGCTGTTGTTCACGCGCGCCAGCCATTTTGATCGGGATTCCACAGCGTTTGACATTCAATGCAGCGGAGCGGACAGCAGCACGAAGGCGTGGAGTGGTGGTCGGAAAATTTATTCCAAATTTTGAGGCTGAGCGAAAAATCATCAGGTGGCGGTCGGACGTTTCAACGCAAAGTGCCGGCAAGCGTTTGGATGCAGTTAGTTATTAGAAAGTCGCATTGGGCAGTGTTGTAAAATGTGGCGATTCGAACTGATAAGGTAAAGATCGAAGACGTTTTAATACAACAATATAATATTTTATTTCCGGTATTGTCACACGTGTGTTTTTACATCGTAAAATGAACTCTCCTCTTCTTCATTTTCCCTCATCTCTTCGATTCCAGGGCTGTATGCAGTTACTGTTTTGCATCCGCAAATCATTTGCATACGTTTGTATAATTTTCCCAGAAATTTTTCCAGAAGGTAGCTATCAAATCATGATGTATGACGAATTATAGCGCTTAAATGTGCCTACAACTTTGTTACAAGCATTGCTGTAAATTTGTAATCTGGGCGTGGAGGCAAAATGTCATTCAAATGACATTATGTCAAATGACACGTGACATTTTGGAGAGTTTTCACCTCCAGCCTCAGATGTTATATTTAGAGCAGTACCCTTGGACAAAAATATAGCCCTACTCAAGCGTTATGAGTACATCTAAAATTATGGAATAATTGGCTTCTAAGAAAGTTATGAACAAATCAGTCAAATGACATGCAGATGACATTTTACAAGCCGATTGGGAAATTAAAAATGGTCTTCCTCAGGACCAACATTTTATGATAAGAAAGAGGTTATAGCGAAAATGAATTGTTTCGATGGGATCGGGTTTGTGGTAGCTTGGTTGCTGTTAGTGATTCCATCCACAAATACTGCATCATCTCTCCGATGCGCTATTTCATAGCTTCGATTGAGTTTTGCCTTTGAAGAAAGTTCATATCGGATTGTCGGATCAACCTTTTGTATAAAGGCCTTTTGAGGACATCTCCTCAAAATTGACGAAAAGGAGAAATAGGCAGTGGCGGGAAACCAAACGGAAATATTTTCCTCGGAATTCTCCGGAAGTTCCCTGGAGTTCTTCCCGAGTTCCTCGAAGTTCCTCCGAAGTTCCTCCCGGAGAGTTCTCCGAGTTCTAACGGATTCCTCCGGAAGTCTTTAACGATTCCTCCGAAGTTTCCGGAATTCTCCGAAGTTCTCCGTAATTCCTCCGGAAGTTCCTCCGAATTTCCGAAGTTCCTGAATTCCTCCTCAAAATTGACGAAATAAAGGAGAATAGGGAGTGGCGTGAAACCAAAGAAATATATTTATTGCAACGTTTGGCGCCCGCGATGTAAGCGTACGTGGCAAAGTAAGGATTGATGTCCCGACTGAAAGCCAGTCGAGTGGCTTCAGCGGCCGATGAGTCAGTTAATTCCACGGTTAGAGACTCAAGTCCATCCAACTGGGAACTACAATCGACTTCTTGATTGAGTTGGCCTCCGAGCAGTTTGCTCAATGTTAATAAAGCGAGACAAATTATTATGGCAAATACCATCATTTTCGAATAGCTACGTAGTCCTAGTCACCTTTGCGTACAACCCGATTGGGCTGCACCTTTGAGTTTTTGCAGATGAACATTGATTGATTCCCTCAACCATGTTATGCTTTATCTTTTCTATCCCAGAAAACTCAAAGCCCCATACGCCTATGGAGCTTTTCCTTACTTACGTGTTTGCACAACCAACGCTGAGGGTCGACAATCGAATCGTGAGAAATTCCATACAGAGTCCATCAACCACTCTCCTTTAGCAATAACCTCACCAAACTAATGAAAGAACACTGTCGTTTACAAAACGACTTTCTTCCCCATTTCAGTTGCCTTTCTTACCGAAAGAAGATTCGAATCCAGACCAGGAATAAACAAACATTGTCAGTGTAGGGTGTCTTTATTTAATCCAATGACCGATTTCATTTCATTTTCCCACTCTTCGTAGCCCGAAGTACCTGACCGATTTTGCTGTCGAAATTGCAACGGGCTTGTCCAGCACCTTGACGTCCTCAAAAGTGACTCGTCGGTGACCATGTGCTCGGTTGCCCCAGAGTTCTAAATGAAGAACCTTCTTCTTCTTCTGCGCTGTCATCTCTTCTTCCAGCAAACAGCGCGTACGCTCCATGCTTCTTCTTCGTCTGCTTCTTCGTTTTCGGACAGCGATTTTTATGTCCGCTTCACGCATCCGAAGCACTAACCGCGCTCTTCTTCCCTGATTTATTAACCAAGGACACTGGATCCATCCGGACGACCTCCGATGTGGACCGAAGCGAGTTGGCATCCAGCAACATTCGCCGATGTCGTAAATCGGTTACGACACAGCTCCTTGTTCAAAGAACAGCCAGAGCGCCTTTTACATGGCGTATTTCCGACAGCCATCAGCAAAGCGTGAACTTTTTCGGAGCTTGTTAGGTTAGCGTTCATGCGATCTAACTCGCGGATTAGATCATACTCATCGAAAGTCTTTCGCTTTCGAAGCGCTTCATTTGGAGCATGCATAACCCGACGCATACTCATGAGAGCACCGTGCCTGTCTTTTCAACGTTCGGATGAGTATGTCCATCGCATCTTTCGCGTAGGTGCCCCTACTATTTTATTCAATCATCATTGCTGATTGCCATGACTAATTCGTCAATAGCGTCGGTGCTCTCTACTCTCTCCTATATTTAAGATTTTATTTCCATCATCATACGTCTAAAGAAATCACTACATCGACAGTAGAAAGTGAAACCGATTGATTTTTCTTCATCTATATATACGATCATAATAATAAATTGTAAAAAGGATTCATTTTCCGAATCAAACGATACACATCTATTCCAAGCTTTCTTACATTTTATTGAAGTTTCAAACGTAACTAAAGTTACCTGATGTGGTTGCAGGGACTACATTATAAACGGCTACTGCCGGTGCTTTTGAGACATCGATGGTGTTGTTTGTGGCTGCGACGATATTTCCGATTGGCTTAGTAACTATTTGATGTGCGACATTAGAGAGGTGTTGTGGATCAGATTTTGGTTTGGCAAGTTATCGAAACCGGCCTGTTTCGCAGTGAAAAGGTTTGCAGACCATTAGTGTCATCATCGCTGCTGCCACCGCTTCATCGACGTCATCATTATCCTGTCTTATCTAGCAATTCAACAATAAACTCCTTTTCTTTTAGTGCTGTGCACTGGTTTTCTTCGATTCTTATATCTCCTGTAAACAGGTTTTCAAATTATTCTATACTATTTTTATTTCGAAATAAATTACCTGTGTGATTTTTCTCATGTTCTATCAGCATTCTCCTTAAAATGAATCCTTTTCCACAATAAGAGCATTTGTGGTTTATTTCATGAAGTCAAACAAATGTGTTAGCAACAAGAAAACAAAAGATCTAGGTTTTATAATCTTATTTGAGAAATGAGATTCAGAGCAGTACTTTTAGTAAAGCAAATCTACGGTACTGTGGGATAACGGGGTTTTGCTGAAGCTACCAGTGTGAGTCATTTCATGTCTTCTGTAATTGGTATTTTGCAAAGCATGGTCGCAATATCGGCACTTGTACGGACGCTCGCCTGGTGCGTTCGCATGATACCGCAGATGCAGTTTTGCTTTGAACATTTTCGAGCAGACCTGGAACAAAGATATAAATCTTTGCAATAAAATTTTGACTACCAATTCAAAACCGCATACCTCACACTTGAACTGTGGAACCTCAACATGATTGGACATATGAGTCCTCAATCCACCTTCTGTCGGAAAGTCATCCACACACTGTGCACGTTAAAGAAATTTTGGAATGTAATCACCTTTACTTTTCTACTAGATCAAAATCATTGCCATCATTTGGTGTAGAATTTTAATGATTCGTATTTCCACTTAGAGATGGAAAAAACTGATTTTCAAACAGCATACCTGATGGGTTCTCGTGTGCATAGTTTTCAAGTGATCATTCAAGCTGTACTTCTGGGGAACGCCTTGTCACAGAGTGTACACTTGAACGCCCATTCCGTGATCGTTAGCTGTGTGTCGTCAGCTCCGAGGTGGTGCAAACTTCAACCCACAAAGAGCGCACTGGAAATTTTACGTTTGTACTTTCTTCTGGTGATTGATTAGCCGTCTCCGGTCACCATATCGTCTGAAGCAAATCAGACATTGTCAGGGTTATCGGGAACCTGCATCCGCTGCTTTCTTATCGCCCAGGTGAGTTTCTGCGAATGCTCAATTAAATCTTGTTCGGTGTTAAACGATCTGTCGCATTTTGAAGCACAACAGAGCCAGCCAAATTCTTGCATGGTTTCTTCCTTGAAGTCGCCTTCATTGCCACGGGTTCGTCCTCCGAATGGATTTGCAGATGCTTACGCGTTTGTCCGCTGCTTGAAGCGAAACTGACACTCTTGCATTCCCAAATGATCTTCAACATCCGGACACTTCTTTATGGAAATTTAAACCGCGTGGCGTATCGTACCTACGAAGGCAGTCGCAGATAGGCTTTGGTACTTTTCGCATGTTTTCATTCCTCCAAACATGAGATGATTTACGATGAGCATCCAATTCTCATCCGTGCTATAAAATTGTAAGCAACCGCAGCAAATGTGGCTTTCGTGTGGAATCTTAACAACGGTGAACAATTCCCGCTCCTTTCACTAGCAAAAATCACTCTCTTTTGAATAGATCTATTTGAAACCACTGGTTAACAATCCTCTTCGAGGTTTTGGCTTCGATCTCAACCCAAGTTCTGTCTTTTCACCGTTCGATTCGTGTCCTGATCACTTTCTTTCCAATCACTGTCTGTGCTCTGTCGGTCTGATCTTCCTCTTCGGTTCCACAAAAGTTCTTCGGCGATTTCGTTCGGTGCTTGTTGGT
>NC_085141.1:337111025-337222970 GCF_024139115.2 Armigeres subalbatus
TGTTTGGAGGAATGCATGCGGAAACCTAGTACAGAATTCTGACGGTTCCTTCGTAGGTACGATACGACGCGGTTTAAATTTCCATAAAGAACGTGTCCGGATGTTGGAGATCATTTGGGAATGCAAGAAGTGTGCTCGTCAAAGCAGCGGACAAACGCAAGCATCTGCGAATCCATTCGGAGGACGCACCGTGGCAATGAAGGCACGGTTCAAGGAAGAAACCATGCAAGAATTTGGCTGGCTCTGTGCTTCAAAATGCGACGAATCGTTTAACACCGAACAAGATTTAATTGAGCATTCGCAGGTAACCTACCTGGGCGATAAGAAAAGCAGGATGCGGAGTTCCCGATAACCCTGAACAATGTCTGATTTCAGACGATATGGTGACCGGAGACGGCTAATCAATCACCAGAGAAGAAAGTACAAACGTAAAATTTCCAGTGCGCTCTTTGTGGGTTGAAGTTTGCTACCACCTCGGAGCTGACGACACACGAAGCAACGATCACGGAAATTGGCGTTCAAGTGTAATCTGTAGAAGCGTTCCTCAGAAGACAGCTTGAATAGTCACTTGAAAACTATGCACACGGATGAGAAACCCCATCAGGTATGCTGTTTGAAAATCAGTTTTTTCATCTCTATGGAAAATACGAATCATTAAAATTCTACACCAAATGATAGCAATGATTTTGAATTCTAGTAGAATAAAGTAGTGATTACATTCCAAAATTTCTTTACAGTGCACAGTGTGTGGATGACTTTCCGACAGAAGGGTGGATTGAAACTCATATGTCCAATCATGTTGAGGTTCCACAGTTCAAGTGTGAGGTATGCGGTTTTGAATTGGTAGTCAATAATTTTATTGCAAAGATTTATATCTTATGTTCACAGGTCTGCTCGAAAATGTTCAAAGCAAAACTGCATCTGCGGTATCATATGCGAACGCACACAGGCGAGCGTCCGTACAAGTGCCGATATTGCGACCATGCTTTGCGAACAATACCAATTACAGAAGACATGAAATGACTCACACTGGTAAGCTTCAGCAAATAAACCCCGTTATCCACAGTACCGTAGATTTGCATAGTACACTGTTCTGCCAATCTCATTTCTCAAATAAGATTATTAAAACCTAGATGCTTTTGTTTTCTTGTTGCTAACACATTTGTTTGACTTCATAGGAAATAAACCGCACAAATGCTCTTATTGTGGAAAAGGATTCATTTTAAGGAGAATGCTGATAGAACATGAGAAAAATCACAGGTAATTTATTTCAGTAAAAATAGTAGTATAAATAATTTGAAAACCTGTTTACAGGAGATATAAGAATCGAAGAAAACCAGTGCACAGCACTAAAAAGAAAAGTGAGTTTATTGTTGAATTGCTAGATGAACAGGATAATGATGACGTCGATGAAGCGGTGGAATGCAGCAGCGATGATGACACTAATGGTCTGCAAACCTTTTCACTGCGAAACAGCTTTCGATAAGTCTTGCCAAACCAAAATCTGATCCACAACACCTCTCTAATATCGCACATCAAATAGTTACTAAGCCAATCGGAAATATCGTCGCAGCCACAAACAACACCATCGATGTCTCAAAAGCACCGGCAGTAGCCGTTTATAATGTAGTCCCTGCAACCACATCAGGTAACTTTAGTTACGTTTGAAACTTCAATAAAATGTAAGAAAGCTTGGAATAGATGTATCGTTTAATTCCGAAAATGAATCCTTTTTACAATTTAATTATGTATGAATCGTATATAGAGCTAAAAAATCAATCGGTTTCACTTTCTACTTATTCGATGTAGTAGATTTCTTCTTTTCTCGTCGGCGAAACTAAATAACTGGACGAACTTTGTGAAAATCGTGCCACTCGTGTCAATCCCTGCCCTTCGTATTACTCCTTCCAAAGCGATGTTGAATAGCAGATACGAAAGACCATCACCTTGCCAACCCTCTGCGCGTTTCGAAGGAACTCGAGAATGCCCCTGAAACTCGAACTACATCACCCTATCCATCGCCGCCTTGATCAACCGTATCAGTTTATCCGGAAATCCGTTTTCGTGCATTAGCTGCCATAGCTGATCCCGATTGAATGTATCATATGCGGCTTTAAGTCGATAAATAGATGATGTGGGCACGTTGTATTCGCGACATTTCTTCAATACCTGACATACGGCGAAACACCTGATCTGTGGTACAGCGTTCACCCATAAATCCCGCCTGGTACTGCCCCGTGAACTCCCTTGCAAGGCAAAAGACAAAGGTGCTGTTTGAACGAGAGCACAACATTTAAAGAAAATGAATTTCCTTGTATGGACAAATCATATCCGTTCTCTAACTACGCATCGCATCAATATGAAACCTAGGTCAAAAAGCAACAAATAATTTTAGATTTTTGTTCCCACGACTTGTTTTACAGTTCTAAACAATAAAAGAGATTTCATTGTACCTCATCCACAGACAAACAGACGTAACAGTTGAAAGATTTTCTAAAAATCCATCGCCCAATCCTCTACCACCACTCTTGCGAGCTGTTACACGAAACAATATTTCGTATGACATTGTCACCAGAAGGCGCTGGAGTGAAATGTCAAACTCGAAGGATTACGACGCAAGCGCCTCTAGTTGTGAAACGCGCAACCAATCAAATTCAAATTGATCGTTGAAGTCATGGTCTATGGTATTTTTCAGGTTCGTCTGTTTGTCTGTGTCCATACTAAATTCTAGCTGTATACTTTCGATTGCTTCAAGACTGTTCTCCACCTCGTGTGTGTGGAAGGAACATTGAAACTTACGATATCGAACAGCAGATGTCACTAGTGTATATGCAATATTACATTGATACAAACACAGCAACACCACCTGTCGCTCGATAATGGAAATATTGCAATTATATCGTCAGGTGTAGTGGCTGTTGTTAAAATATTTAGGAAGGGCCTCAGCGGAATTTTGTTAGAATGCAACTGACGATCTCCTAAAGGGACCGACTGTTTACTTCGATGACATTTACTTCCAGGTGCAGCAGCCGTAAAAGTGTGAGACAACAACCTTCCGTGCACCATGTTGACGGTACTCGTACGAGTGGCGATACGGCGTTTCTATCTGTGTTAAGCCTGCTACACGCATCTGATTTTCAAAATTTTCACCATGGATGCATGGAAGAATGGTAGTTGGAAAAGGTTGAAATCGATAAAATGTATGGGAAAATCAAGTATTTTGCAAATTGGAAAATGGTGGCAGCCTATAACCATGGAGCACCTAAACGACTTCGAATTGGCGGATGACGTTGCACTACTCGCGCAACGGCGCTCTGATATGCAGAGTAAGCTCAACGACCTTGCCGATCGCTCCTCGGCAGGTTTAGTCATCAACGTCAACAAAACCAAATCGTTGGATGTAAACACGGTGACCTTCCAGTTTCACAGTAGCCGGGCAACCAGTGGAGAATGTTGAAAGCTTCCAATATCTTGGTAGCCAAATGGCGTCAGACGGCGGTACCAAGATCGACATAGACGATCAAGAAAGCAAGGCGCCTTTGCGAGTTTAAATATCTGGAAAAACAGGCAGATAAGTGAACGCACCAAAATACGAATTTTCAACTCTAACGTGAAATCTGTGCTGTTATACGCTAGAAACATGGTGTGTATCAGTGAGAACACTCAACGGCTGCAGGTGTTCATTAACAGATGCCTGCGGTATATAATTCAGGCCTGGTGGCCTCACAACTGGATCTCAAACAAAGCTCCATCGTCGTTGTCACAGAGGCCGATAACAACAGAAATTCGGGATCGGAAGGGGCTGGGTCGGCCACACTCTACTGTAGGGCGAAACGAAATCTGTAAGCAAGCATTAGACTGGAACCCAGCGGGACATCGCAGCAGAGGCAGACCCAGAGGCTCATGGCGGAGAAGCCTCAATAAAGAAATAAAGAAGTCGACCGAAATCTAACCTGGCACAGGTTAAAGCGATACCGGGCATCGCTCAGGATGGAGATCTTTCAAGTCGGCCTTGCACCACCGGAGGTGTACAGGATCCATAAGTAAGTAAAGGTGGTGTTTTAGAAGAAAGTAGTGATAAGGAATGAAGTATGAGGTGAAAAGATTATCTCCTGCACTTAGTTTGCACTGATTAGGTAGTGTTAGCCAGGAAATGTAAAATCAATTGATACCATATAGTATACATTTATTGTGTATGAATGATTGGGTAAAGAACAAGTTGGTTCGAAAAGAGTGAAACTCTTTAAATGTGTAAATCTCTGAAAAGCTCGATATATATGACTATACGCCTTAAAATAGGCAATTGATTACACGTAACGCTTATGATCCTATGATTATAAAATATGACCTTAAAAATGGCAACAATGTATAAACGCGTACATACGCGTTCTTATCCATCACTGCCGGAACATGTGCTATATATCTATAGGTGAGTAAATTGACCATGCAACTTTGTCATGATCGTCGAGACAGCAACACGTAGGACGTGTTTTTGCTCGCACTTTTTTTCGAAGTTTTTTCTCGTTCTTTCGCTGTTTACGTTTTCGCTTGTCGCGTTGGCGTTATTTTCTCCCGGACCCGTCATGGGAGACTCGGTGGCCGATTCGGTCGCTGAAAAGTGCCTAAGCGCACTGCTCTTGAGGCGCGGGTAACCCTCAAGCAGCTTTTGCAGAGCAACGTGTTCTCGCCGTTGCCGCTTGATGACGCCGGCAATCCGCCGAAAAGAGGAAAAAGACCGTCAGCTCGCGGTGCAACCGAGCGGAAGGAGAGGCCCGCCCGTGTTTGTGAAGGGCGATCCGCCGGATTTACGACCAAAATTCGCCAGCTGATCGCTAAGGGGCAAATGTACTTTCGGCTACTTAATCCTAGAATTAAAAACACATTAATAAAGCAAAAAAAAAAAAACTTTTCGGCTCTGCAGGGCGTGAAAGTGATGCCGGCAACAGGACCATCATCAATCCGTCGTGGAGTTCCTCGAGGTCCCATGAGTACTACACTCATGACCACCCGGCACGAAGCCGCTCAAGGCCTTGCGAGGACTTCACGACATGAAGGAGGAAGAGCTCCAACAGAGCTTGAAAGTTGCGGACTGAAGCCAGTAGCGTCCACAAGATCGCTCGTCACGACAAGGCGAGGAAATATCGCGACCAGCTTTACTGATCCATCTGGAGCACGGCTCCACTACCTGGAAGGACCTGAAGCTGGTTGGCGTTATAAATTACACCGTCGTTGACTGGGAGCGATATCGGCCAGTGCACCGCGATGTCACGCAATGCACCAACTGCTTCAATTTCGGCACGGCACCAGGAACTGCCGCATGAAGCCGCGCTGCAACAAGTGTGGCGAACCCCATCCGACTGACGAGTACGACAAAATGGAGGTGGCCGATCCCAAATGCGCCAACTGTGGCGACAAACATCGGCCACCACAAGGGCTGCCCAAAGCGAGCCGAGTTCCTGGAAATTCGGAAGAAGGCTTCCACCAGGACCATTCCGAAGAAGAACCGTGTTCCTGTAATCAAAGAGGTGCTTTCCAGCTATCCGGCTCCCCGTCGTGATTCATACTCCACCGCTACAGCCGCACAAGCGACTGGCAGCGGCAGCTGCATCGGTCCAAGCTCCAGCATCGTCGGCACCATCCACCAGCGAATGGCCGCTTCCTCCTCCTGGGTTCCGTCGGCAGTCGAGAACGAAGCGTCCACCGGAAGAATCTGCCCGCTGTACATCCGGAGCAACTGATGCCGATCTTCGCGCAGCTTGCCACTCGACTGCGCGGCTGCAAACCCGATTCGACCAGGTCTTCACACTTGGCATGTTCATCATTGAAAATGGCTGCTGGTGGCCTGGTCAACTGGAACGCTTGCTCGCTAAAGAGCAAAACACGAGCTGAAGGATTTCCTTGAGGAGAAGGAAATAGACGTGGCGTTCATCACCGAAACGCACCTAAAACCGGAGGTGAACATCAATCCGGACTTCCGCATCGTGCGACTCGACCGGCCGACCAGGGAGGTGGTGTGGCCATCGCTCTTCGCTACAACATCAACTGTCGTCTGCTTCCAAGTTTCCAGCTCAGTGTCATTGAGGCCATCGGTGTCGAAATCACCACTTCGGTCGGCACAATCGCGCTCATCGCGGCGTACGTCCAACGCAAGCCAAAGCCGGCGATGGATCATCGGCTGCCCTTCGGAGGGACATCGTCAAGCTGACGCGGAGGCAAGGCCTGCCGGCGACTTGAATGCCAAACATCAAGCCTGGGGCAACAGTCGCGGCAATCGAAACGGCACCATCTGGAGCAACGACATGGAGGAAGCGCACTACACGATCCTGAGCCCGGATTCCCCACTCGGCTGAGTCGGTCCGGTGCCCACGCAACGCTCGACATCTACGTAACAAACCTGGTGACCACGTCTCGCAGCTGGTTGTATACCAGGAGCTAGTTCGGATCACTATCCGGTGGTGGCGGAACTGGGCTCCTCGGTCAATCGGCACCAGCAGTTACGGCGGAACTACCACCGAGTGAACTGGCAGTTTCCAGCAGTGCGTCGATAACACCGTCGACTACGAGGTGCACCCAAATAAATCAGCCATTCGGTAAATTTTGAAATCTCAACAGAACTGTTCGGTAAATATTTAACTGATTTTCGGTGATTTTGACAGTTGAGCAATGGAAAAATTACAAAAATCTGTAAATGAATTACCGAACAGTTCTGCTGTTGAGATTTCGTAAAATTTACCGAATACGGTGTAATGAGTTATGTGTGCGTCCGGAGACGCCGGAAAGTATCGACCGCCAGCTGTGCGCTATCGAGGAGGCGATCACGGCGGCCCGAGAGCAACACGTACCGACGGCTCGGCAGGTAAGCAACTCAAACATCGATACACTCAAAAGATTTGATTCGATTGCGGAATGTCACTCGCAGGCAGTTTCAGCGTACTGGACTGCCTGAGCTTAACACGCTGCAATCGAATCACAAAAATTATCAAGGCCAGAATGGTGGACCTCAAAAATAACGACTTCGAATAAGATCCGCACTCTCCCAGATTATGCTAGCCGTTCTGGAAAATGACCAAAATTCTAAAATCAAGCCTCGGCCCATTCCACCTTTGATCCCACTAGACAATAATGGCTCTAAGGATCGCTTGATAACTCCTGCAGAGAAGGTCGTCACTTCGTCAGCTCTCACAATCTTGGCAGAACATCGTCAGTCCATAGAAGCAGCCGTCAACGAGCATGCTAACAACATCCATTTGATTCCCAACGACTCTCGGAGGAGTTGAGATCTCAACTGACGAATTGACGGCCTATATCAAATCGTCGAAGAACATGAAGGCCCAGGCTTCGACAGCATCCTGAATCTCGAGCTCAAACACATGAGTGCTCCGTTCTTTGAGCACCTCTGCTGATCTTTAATCAGTGTCTCCGGCTTAGCTACTTCCCATCGTCCTGGAAGTCAGCAAAGTCATCCCCATCCGGAAGCCTGGAAGGATCCTTCCTCCCCAAAGTTATCGACCATCAGCCTTCTCTCAGGGTTATCAGCTATTCGAAAAAGCTATTCATCATCGGTTACTTGAGTCGCCGAAAATCTCAACATCTTGCTCGAGGAACAGTTTGGTTTGGCGCGGTCGGTCAACTGTCACCAACTGACCGAGTTACCAACGTCCTCAGACGGAACAAGTTTGTCTCGAAACATCCGCCATGGCCTTACTCGATGTCGAGAAGGCATTTGACAATGAGGATGATGGCCTGGTACAAACTACACGCCTACAATCTTCCCAGCTACCTGGTGAAAATCATCAACAATTACCTGTCGGCAAGGACATTCCGGTCTCAATCAGCGGAGCGAGTTCAGCGCACAACATCGTCGCAGGCGTTCCCCAGGCAGTATCCTCGGGCCCTGTTTTCAATCTGTCACCTCCGACATGCCAGAACCTCCAGAAGGCGGCATTCTGTCTCTGTTCGCAGATGACACATCCATCGTCTACAACGGTAGAGTGATCAGAGCGCTAGTGGCAAAACTCCAACGAGGCCTGGATGCCTGACAGAGACTCACCAGCTGGAAGATCTGTATCAACGCGGCGAAGACCAGGTCATCATTTTCCCCACCCAAATCCCTAAACTTGTTCTGCCTGGGGACTGTAAAATCATCCTCAATGGCACGACCGTGGAATGCCAAAGGCCGGCTACCTGTTGACCCTCGACAGCAAGCTTATTTTCAGGCAACAGGTTGACAAAACGGTGACAAAGTGTAACGTCTTGTTGAAACTACTGTACCCTTTGATCAACCGCCGGTCGTCATTGTCCCTGAAAATAAGCTTGCTGTCTACAAGCAAATCATCCTCCCTGTGATCGAATATGGCATGCCGGTCTGGAGAGCTGCGCAAACCCCACCTCAAACTTCAACGGGTCAAAACAAATTCCTGAGGATGATCCTCAACACCCTCCCAGGACAAGAACATCCGAGGTCCACCGTCTGGCCGGAATAAAACCTTACATGAACGCTTTGGTGAGTGTAAAGAAAGTTTAGGGTCCGTTTGCACTGGACCAGAAGCGCTTAGGGCGCTACCAACCATGAAGCTATATATACTTGTAAAAATACAGCCCTAAAAGCTGACTTAAAGTGGAAAAGGGCACTTATAAGACCGAATTAGTGGTTCATTACTTCCACATGTTGAAATAAAGCATAAGTAATGCATCGCTGCATTGTAATGCTGATTTAGAATATCGTTGTCTGACAGCTGATAAATAAATGCAACATCACATCGTTAAAACTGATTTAATGCAATTAGCATTTAGAATGCCGGTTTATGATTGATATATGTGCAATATTGTAATGCTTGGTGTTACTTGGTAGTTCAATCTAGGTTATCAAATTTTATTGTAAATATTAGTGTACATAGTAGTTAGGTTATCAAATTTAAAAAAACACTAGCGCCTCCTGAAGGCCGTCATGATGCATTATATTTTAAAACTTAAGTAGAAACATAAAAGTAATAATAATAATAATTAAAATTGAAGTTGGAGGCTGCCGGCGATCACTGTACATATCAAAATAATTGTAGAACAAAAATGTGTAAATAAAGAAGAATTTTACTACTACTACTTACCATGCAACTTTGAGTATATTTGCGAATGTGACACGCATCGTAGCAGCATCACCCTGGCACCAGAACCTACAGGAGTAGGTTCGATCGAGCAGAAGGTTCCCGGTGACATGATAGGCCAGTGAGCAAGCGGGTGGCACCGCCCTCTGGTGGTCAAAATGTCACCGGAGGAAGAGAGGTTCCGATGGCTTTGGGTGAGCGAGCGGATAGCACCGCACTTTGCTTCACCATTGAATCGCCATCGGAGGTAAAGTAAAAGCTTCGGTAGCAAGTAGCGTGCTACATCGCTATCGAGCTTCAACGGCTTCGTGCGACATGGCGCGACGGTATGAGGAGTAAAGAAAAGAAACGATAACAAGAAAGAAAATATTTATCTACTTCGACGGAGATGGGCGAAGTAGACGTATGAAAGCTTGAAACTGCTCCGGTGGAGATAGAGGAGCAGTGGAAAAAATAAGAAAGGAAAAAGAAACGTAAGATACTTTGACGGAGATGGGCAAAGTATTAAATTTATGAAGGCTAAAAAAGAAAAATTATGCGTTATACGTACTTCGACGGAAATGGGCGAAGTGCTAAAAAATAAATAAAACAAAAAGTAGCCAAAATATCAAATGAAAAGATGAAAATTATTTAAAAAATCGATTGGTAACCTGGATTAATTTTTTTTTGGAAGAGACGGGTAGATTTCTTTATTTAGTTAAGAAGTCGAATAAGTAGATCGATAAAGCAACGGTTTGTAGAACAGTGAAACAATTAAAATTGAAATGGATTATTTAAATCTATTTGAATGTAAGATTTGATTTGATATTCGAGTAAACCTTACCGACTTTTTTTTTATTAAAGACATAAGATTTATGTAAAAAAGTTGGTGTGGATTGAACTTTTTAGTGGAGATGTGGATTGAACACTTTACTCGACGGTCTCAGATTTGAATCTACGAAGGATTCCTATCTTATATCTGGGTGCTGCGGATAGAGCCGTTTTCTGCGCTCAAGCAAGCAGAGGATATTTGAAATCACTCCCATAAACAAAATTATTTTAGATACTTGGCTGTCAAAATTTCCCGCTCTTCGAATTTCTCTTTCCCGCTGCATGAGGGCACACAAATGCGTAATACTCTACATGACTTTACGATTGTTTACATACATTCATGCTCTAATCAGCTGCTGAATCTCGTGAAATTTCGTAACGAGTGCTTTTAGTTGCATTCCACTAATTTTCCACTCGAAATATAATGTGAGAATATTTGTTACAAAGAATAAACTCAAATAAAGTTTATTTTTCCCAAAATAATAACATACTTCTCAATATTAGATCAGAAACGAACATAACCACAATCTCAATGTTTGGCTCCGGCACAAGAAATTTTGTTCAGTTTGACAACCAAATCGATTCTATCCGCACCACCCAGTCTTATATATTCCCTGAAGGACGTAATCCCCGTCAAAAGATTGGATAAAGATTTTGATTGGTATTTGAGATTTAATTTTGAAAATGGATGATAAAATAGGTAATAAACTATAGAGGACGATTGTCGCTGCGGTTCTTTGTTATCGTCCCCAAACATGTTGGGTACCTATCGTCAAAACGTTCTGATTTTTCCTTTGTTGACATTTAGTGCCCTATCCTCGCCAGCAAAAGATGTTTCGCCAGTGACGACAGCGAAGCGTCCTCTATAGTTTATTACCTCTATGATAAACGATTGGAGTATGATACTTGATCCGAATATGACGCTGCGTTTTATTGATGATTTGAAAAAAAAATAAGCTGAATGGAAAGTTGATCTCTTGCTTTTGAGGATTGTTCGCAGGTTTTGGAATGTTTTGGTATAATTTCGGGATATATCACGATCAGAGACTTTTGTTGAGCAAACCTGAGCAAACGTGATAGCCACAGACAAACAGACGTAACACTACAGAAATTACCATCAACCATCACTTCAACGACCAATTTGAATTTGATTGATTGCACGTTTCACAACTAGAGGCGCTAGCGTCGTAATTCTTCGAGTTTGACATTTCACTCCAGCGCCTTCTGGTGACAATGTCTTACGAAACATTGTTTCGTGTAACATGCTCAAGATGGTGGTAGAGAAGTTGGACTATGGATTTTCAGAAAAATGTTCAAGCTGTTACGTCTGTTTGTCTGTGGTATAGCCATTTCGTCATGCTTCAGTGTACAGAAAAAAGGGCAAGCAAAAGAAGTTAGATATATTTGAGGTTGTGTCAGTTGTCGGTATGGAAGATTGTGATTTGGGCCAACAGAAGAAGAAAAATCCATCTGCTATTCATCTAAATATGTATATTCAGACGATGAATACGAAGTAGACTGTCTCGAAGTTTGGAAAAGAGTTATGTAAACTTGAAAGCAATACGTAACTGAACGAAGCACATTGATGCTGCGATTCCCCATACAACACTTCAACTTGCGCAGCAATGTAGGCCTTATCATAACTTTCAACAGATTCCTCTTTGCAAATCATGCGTAGCTTACTGTCGGAGTTCCGGGCGGTAATTTTGAAAGCGGTCAACAATTTTAAAGTTTCGAAACATTCGTAACAAATTACCACTGGTAGGCCATCGTTTTCAGCAATCTATTTGTAATAAGAAACAAAAATAAAGTTGAAACAAAAATATTGGGAGTATTTTGTGGAAGTATCTCACCTGAACGGCAGTGCAATCCGTGATAATGTTTGCTATTACTGCACCCTCAAATTCAGCGAAGATGGACACCAGCTTTCCAGGGCGCTTTTTCTGGTTCGCGGTCATACACGTCCGGCAGACCTCCATCACGACTGACATGTTGATACTTTGGTTAATCGTAGACCAAATATTTTAATTTGATTGATAATTTAATCAAACGACTTCCTTGCTCTGATGAGGACAAACACAAAATTGCACAACAAAAAATGTTCGATGCCTTCCATTTATTTTTTCAGAACTTGATGTTGATAAACAAAAAACCGCGAGAATGTTTTGCTCACTGACAGTTCTCGTGTAAACGAAGCTGAAATTCATTAAGGTGAAACTGCGGGAACAGGCCTTTTCACGGGACGTAGGGCCGATGTCCACGTAGCGGTTTTTTACGCTGCGGTCACGCCGCGTTCACGCAAGGTATAGTCGCGCTTATCTTTTTCTAGAATACCGCGGCGGTCTTATGTCGTTTTCGGTTATTGCTGGGTCGAACCTAGTTCTGCCCCGGATCCGCTCTAACAGCTGTCCAAACGTTCGGTTATTCGTTCAGGTTGGATCGCGATCCGCACCAGATCCGACCCAAAACGAACGAGGTTCGCTCTGCCGATTTATCGAGATCGAACCTAGGTTCACCAATACATTCGAACACAAACTGTCAAACAGGTGTTTATGTTTACGCTAAAGGAAAATGAAAACATGAAAGACACGGAAGGGTGCGGATGGGTATTTGACTTTTAATCGTTTTTGTTCCATTTGTTGAATAATGCTGTCTTGCACGTAAAAATGGATTATTTTAATTGTATGTTGTCTTCGAGTTTCTCTGATGGTGAAATGGATTCAGATACCGACATATTTTTTGCTGATTACTTCAGACGGTAGCTCCGTTATAAACAAAATGATGGTTAAAAATTTTGATGAAAATGTGATTGATAAATGCAATGACGAGAAGGTAGCTGCTATTTATTCACTATTACGTTGTGTATTCGATTATATGCTTTAGGTATAATTGCTCAGTCAATGGGAAAATAGCGTACCGGAGTATCGGATTATTATTTATACCAAAATGTTCATAACATTATTTTATTCGTTATTGCAGGTCTGTGAATAATTTGTTTAAGGTTACGGATTTGAAGAATATAAACATAATGTATTAACCCTTTATAAGGCAGTGATAACTATATTGCCATCAACAAATGATACGTTTTTCTGATTATTTACAATAGTTTTATTAAATATTCACCTTGCAGAGGGTATATTTGCTACCTAGTAACACTCCAGATGATACTTGGCCAGAAAATAAATTCAAATGTAAATTTAGGAACAGTTTTATATGAATTGAGCATAATTTTAGAGTCGAAGAAGGATTTTTAGTTGTAATTCGTTAAAAACCGACAAAGACATATTTTACCCCGTTGATATTTATTATGTTGAATCTCCTGTGCGATTTGATTCTTTATTTTAAAATAAAAGGCCCCAAATCTCAATAAATTTTCTATTGGATTTTTTACAAAGTGTTTCCATATTTTCTTGTTCTATCACATTTGAATGGCATAATTGATAATTCAAATGTAACACAATCACTGTTATCCAGAACGCCACTTAGAACCAGTATAACAGTTTAATGGGAAACACGGATTGGCATAATTACCGGAAATGTTCCAGAGCGCCAAAATTCCTTCACGGCAATCCACATTGCCGTCGCCATTCATCACAAGCTTCTAACAGAAGAACAGAAGAAAAATCTGACTTCCCCATTCAATTTATATAATAAGAAACAAAATAACACTAATAACAAAATTCAACAGATAAAATCTGTATGAAATCTGATAAAATATTTATATTTCTGCCTATCAGCTGGCAGTGCGAACTGAAAACAAAACAGATGATAGGGCTTGAGATTTCACTAACACCATCATACTGACTCGATCCCGATGATCCCGATTCGTTTTTCGTTCGGTTATTCAGAGTCGGGGTCGGACCTGACCCAGGTCTAAAACCGAAAACGACATTATTACGCTCGCAGGCTCGACTACGAAGGTAAACGTCAAGATAGCCGCGGTGTTAAAAGATTCCCGCTCAAAACAAAACCACGTGCTTTTCGCCAAATGACAGCAGTGTTCGATTGTACACTGCCAAAAATATCTGTATAAGATATATGTGTCGCCGTTATAAATTTTTGCAATAACTCCACCCTAATATAATCGATATAGAACCACACATAAATTAAATAATTGCTAATACGAGACCACACATAAAGTTTATTTGGATATATATTTCATTAGTAGTTCGCGTGGAGAATGGTTATGTGTGCGCTGATATTCATCATAAGTTAAATCTATGGATTTTTGCCAATAAATATGTGTGGATTTTTAGTAGTATATTAGTGAGAGGCAACCGGAGTCACTGAGTACATGGAGGGTATTTATCATGACAAGTGCATACGGTGGGTAAGATTTTCATTGACACTGTCGTGTTTAGTGACCGTTACGATTACCTGAGAAGCAACCAGCAGGAAGCCGCAGTATTCTATTTTGTCTCGAGATGCATAATACCTACACACTTAACTCATTTCACCGTATTCGGTAAATTTTACCGAAATCTCAACAGCAGAACTGTTCGGTAATTTATTTTACAGATTTTTTGTTTTTTCCATTGCTCAACTGTCAAAATCACCGAAAATCAGTTAAATTATTTACCGAACAGTTCTGCTGTTGAGATTTCGGTAAAATTTTACCGAATTCGGCGATTTATTTTAAGTGAGTAGCATCAAATAGAGCAATGCACACGTAAACGTGTACACGACTACATTTGATGCTGGGTACTCAATGTAAATAAATACTAAGGTATGGAAATTCATATATTGTGTGCGTGCCTTTCGTGTATATGCGAAAAAGCTTTCACTACTACATTCGAACGAGCTCCCATAAGAACCCATGCAAATATGTACGTCACCATTTGCTGTTTACATTTTCTATCACCCACTAATACGCTTGCATTTGGTCTTCTTCCTCACCTTCTATCTATCCAGCTTTCCACGCTCGGTAATGGCGGCTTACCGGTGTGTAAAAATCAATCGGTCGCTGTACTGTTTGACACTAGCTGGAGGAAAGCTCACTAGCGTTCCTGGGTGAGGGGAAGGGAAAAAAGGCCTTTTCGACAGTGAGTTTTCCTCCAGCTAGTGTCAAACAGTACAGCGACCGATTGATTTTTACACACCGACAAGCCGCCATTACTGAGCGTGGAAAGCTGGATTCTCATTGCTGGGTACCTTGCGTGGACGCGGCGTGCACGCAGCTTGAAAAACGAGCTATGGGTAATGTTTTCAACATAACCGCGAGTAGACGTAGGACTTGTATAACGACTTGGACATGTATAGGACTTGTATATCTATGAAGTTTGATTATAGGTATGCTGTGTCCATGCTGTGTAGAATTATTAGCAATTTGTATTCAAAACTTCTGGAAATAAAACCAATAATTAAATACATAATTAGAGTTGCTTTGTTTCTAACTATTATATACTCAAGCAAATGTAGGCCATTTATAGATTTCTTATTGATGATACCTAGTATTTGAAGTTTAAAAATTCTATTTATAAAATTTTCAGACTTGGGCAAAATGTGTTATTTTAGGGGAACTGTTCCGTTTTCCAAACAAAGAAATACAGCACCAATTTTGTTGCTTCTTTTTGCTAACATGCGTGCTTACTGCTGGAAAAAATCACAACAATAAGAAACAAGTCAAGGAGCAGTAACCCTACTAAAATAGAGGAGGTACTGCTAATACGCCAACGAAAAATTATTTAATTTGTAATTTAATTTAATGCGGACTTTTTTTAAAAGATTTACATGTAATACAGCGAAATTTTCTAATCTAAAATGGATATTAACACTATTGCTGATTGTGTATCTTTAATTGCTAATGCCTTTTGCAAATAAATGAAAGTAATTATTTTAATCAAATTTTTATTTTCATCAGTGTAGTTGATTTGTTTTGCTGGGGAATCAGAACCATGTTTTAATGTACGTGTCGTTTAGTAGCAAGCACAACTTAACATATGGTCAGTCATATGACATGACTCGTACCCATCCCGGGATCATGTGGATTATGAAACCAATCACCTGGATGAGCAGACCAAATCTCTCTAATTTCTTCATCCACCACCGCTGCCCTCGCTGCCTCAGCCATTATCGGCCTCTAGCCGTGAACTCCGAGCGATGCGATGGGCGATAGCATCCATCGCAACCGACACCAATGCATCCGACCATCATCAAGCACAGAATGACAAAAAAATGCGCCCACTTCTTTCATGCATATTCGCAGACCCACCGGCAGTTCTACCGCTGGTGACTGCATGCTGTCACTGTGTAGGTAAACACAGCGAACGAACGAACGAAACGAAAAATGCGCGAGCAAAAAGCATGTCAGTACGCGCTGCTGTCACAAATTGTAATGACTCGCACACGGCAGGCACTGCTTCTTTTATACACAAAGAAAATCTTCCGGTAGACCTGAAGGCCCGTGACATACCGCTTTCTGATGTCCGTGTTAGAAATGCACGGGATTGATTACATATGAAATTTTTACTGGCTTTAACAAGAATTGAAATTTTCAATAGCTTATCGTTAATAATCTTAAGTTTCAATGAAATAGGCAAAATGGTGGAGAGTGTCCGAGTCGAATGATATAAAAATCTTGAAAATCCATCGAAAGATAAAGTCGCTAGTAACGTTCAAAATCTTCCCTTCCAGCGTAACGCTCTCGATTTCCAAAAAATCTAAATGACACTCAGTATAGTAAAGAAAGACGTAAGTCCTACGTCAAAAACGCTACGTGGGCATCGGCCCGTAACCAAAGATTGTCTAAATATTCAGAGCGGTGCAGGTGTTGAGTGTGTTGTCGGCTCGGAATTCACTTCATCAGCACCTTCTTATCCAGTTTTCAGCGAGCGGTAATGGCCGCCCACTCGTCTGTGGGTTAGTCTCTGATTTGACGTTTGTGGAGGTCAACTGCAACCACCGTTTCGAGCATTTTGATCATAATGCTCGGAGCGGTGGGTGCAGTTAACCTCCAGAAATGTCAAATCTGAGACTAACCCGCAGGCAAGCTGGCGGTCATTACCGCTCGCAGAAAACTGGATATGCCACATTGGTCAGAATGCTCGGAGCGGTAAGTGTAGTTGATCTCCAGAAATGTCCAGAGACTAAGGTGCCCGCCAGAGTAAACGCGACGTGCGATGCGACGCGACGCGACAGTGCAATTTGACAGCCTGTTGATAATGATTGTTATTCTTTTACGTGAGTCGCGTCGCGTCGCATCGCTCGTCGCGTTTACTCTGGCTTCACCCTAAGGGGCAAGCCAGAGTAAACGCGACGTGCGATGCGATGCGACGCAACTCACGGAAAAGATTAACAATCATTATCAACAGGCTGTCAAATTGCACTGTCGCGTCGCGTCGCATCGCACGTCGCGTTTACTCTGGCATCGCCCTCCCGCAGGCACGCCGGCGGCCATTACCGCTTGCGGAAAACTGGATACACATGCGGAATTGTTGCCTTGAGAAATGGATTTTGTGAGTGCTTTGGCTGTGCGTCCGATTTGGAAACCTCGGGCTCATTCAGTAGGCGCTAAGTTGCGAAGGCCAATGTAGGTCCTTCGTAACTTAGTTGGTTAAAAGCACCAGTCTAGCGTGGTGAGGATCGTGGGTTCGAGTCCCATACACGCTAAAAATGAACTACTCACAATTGAGTCGAATCCGACTCATTTTCATTAAAAACGGGACAACTCAAAATTTGAGTAAAAGATACTACTTCAATAAAATGATGATTTCGCGAAAGTTAAGCTTGGCCTTCCATCAATTTTTAATACGACAGATTCGAATCAAGTTTATCTATCTATCTAAGTGCATTTTACGACAAACAGACTCCTAGTTTAAGTGCAATCATCATTTTATTGAAGTAGTATCTTTTACTCAAATTTTGAGTTGTCCCGTTTTTAATGAAAATGAGTCGGATTCGACTCAATTTTGAGTAGTTCATTTTTAGCGTGTAGAAGGAAAGTGGTTACCTCCAACATATTTTTCAAATCAAAATGTTCCACATAATGTACCATACTCACATCTGAGTTTTCAGAACACTCTCAAAACATTAACATTAATGCTGTTCAATGAGCAGCTCGAAGAAGCTCGAAGTTATTCCCATCCTTCTCATGTCCGTTTGTTGACAAAAAAGGACGAGAACAACTTCGAGCTGCTCATTAGACAGCAATGTTGCAATCGAGTTGTAGAGATATTTTCTTTTAGTCCTAGAATGAAAGATATCCAATTCGATATTTTATTTGATTTCATATTTATATTGTGAAACTGTTTTGCGTAGCACTTTGTCATCACAGTATCATCACAGACAAACAGACAACACATTTAACATTCACTCATCAAATTCATCGTCATTCAAACACTAACGACGCCACGAGTGATTGTTTGGCCAACTAATGATTATTTGAATCGACCAGTAAATCATTGAACGATGGAAATTTGACGAGTGTTATGTCTGTTTGTCTGTGGTATCATCATAATATGTAGTTATTGAGCCAGATGCTTATCAATCATTGCGATGCTCTTTGATCGGCGTTGTCTTTTTTAACTCCTTTTTTGTTGAGGTTAGGTTTGTCGTTGCAAGTGCTTTCTTATCTTCACAACGCCCACTGTGAGTTCTTTCATGCTCTTTTAGCATGCGTTTTAAAATGAAAGACTTTTCGCAATGTGAGCACTTATGGGGTTTATCATCTGGAAAGAAAATTTATAGATACAGATAAGTAAATCGATTTCAATTAGTTTATTTTTTATTTTTTAAAAGTTTTTTTTTAATTAGCATTAAGCAAAACATTCTTTAAAATTAAGGGATATATATATATAGGCAATTAACTTTGATTGTACTGAACTCGAGTGGCCCGACGACCAACTGGCACAATAACGGAAGGAGCTTTGTCAGAAGAACTAAACTGGTTGAGAAAAACGAAGCGAGAAGTGAGAATTAGAATGAACAATATAGAAAACAAAGGAGAAAGAAGAAGGAAGGAAGAAGGAAGATCGAATGAAATAAGGAATAAGGAATGAAAAAGAAAGAAGGAATAGGAAAGAATGAAGAAGGAAAAACGAAGTAGATGGTAGAAGGAAGAAAAAGGAAAGAAGATGGAAGAAGGACGAAGGAAAAAGGTTGAAAGAATAAGGAAGAAGCGAGAAGGAAGAAGGGACAAGTAAGGCAAAACAAAGAAGGCAGGAAGAAAAAAAAGAAAGAAGGAAGAAAGATGGAAGGAGACAATAGGAGGGAAGAAGAAAGAAGGAAGAAAGATGGAAGGAGGCAATAGGAAGGAAGAAGAAAGAAGGAAAACTGAAAAATAAAAAAGGAAGAAAAATGAAGGAAGAAGGAAAACGAAAGAAGGAAGAAGTATGAGGAACAAAGGAAGAAAGAAGGAAGAAGTATGAGGAACAAAGGAAGAAAGAAGGAAGAAGTATGAAGAACAAAGGAATGCAGAAGAAAGAGCATAAATGAAGAAGGAAGAAAGAAGCAATATGAACGAAAGGCAGAAAGAAAGAATAAGGATTAATAATTTCTCACTTTTCAATATGTACTCATTTCTCGCTTCTCTTATTTCACACCTTCGCATCAATTCTTGCTTCGCAGTTCTGATTTCTCGCTTCCTGTTTCTTGGTTCTCAATTCTTTCTTCGCAGTTTCCAGTCCTCAGTTCTTAGTTCCCAGTTTCTTATTATCAGTTCATATTTCTCATTTATCAGTTATTAGTTCTCTGTTCAATTCTTATTTCTCACTACTTCTTCACTACTCGTAATCTGAGGTAAATTTTTCAACTATTTGGCTAAACGGCATTCGGCCAAATGGCCTGACACCGGCCTACTTTCAACCTGGTGAATCTGTTGTTTGTTCGGCGTTGTTCGATGTGGGTCTTACATATATTCTGCACTACCCGGAAATGTGGCATAAAAGTGAGCTTCCGGTCTACGTCCACTCCAGAACTTAAGACGTAGTCTGCGGTGAGTGGCGGTTTATCGGTTGGCCACATCCGTAGCCTTCACCATAATTGATGGTGGTCGCTATCAACTAGTGAAGGTGAAGGCTACGGATGTGGCCAACCGATAAACCGCCACTCACGGCAGCCTACGTCTTAATTCTGGTCCGACCGGGTGTAATTCCGACAACAACGAGGAGGATGTCGTTGGCGTATACGAACAGGAATACATTTTCTGGCAGCATGCCGAAGACCATAGTTCAGCGGCGGTATGCCAGCTAACTGTTCAGATTTCGCATCCCTGATGCGGATCTTGCATTGTCTATGTTTTTATAAATAACAGATCGAAGTCGTCGCACCTGCTCGGATACAAACGGCAGATCACCGTCGAAATCGAGAGTCCTGCAGAACCCCGATGTTCACGGAATGCCGGATGTTGTTTTCAAACTTGCTGGCCCATCTGTGGCTACCTTCATAAGTTTGATCTATGGTTGGATACATGGCTGACCACTGGAAGGGTGCCCTCCAAGATATCAATCATGTATCCATCCATGGATCAGACTATGGGAGGTTGACACAGATGAGCAATGTCCAAAGGAACTATCAGTGCTTACGAGGTCTGCCATGTTGGTGAGACTCCTTCTTTGCGCTACTACTACTTTGCAGCATAATTTCAATTCGTAAATTTGTCACATTTCTCCTTTGTTCTTTGTTACAGACAACAACCGAAACTGTGTAACGAAGCTGATTCGTTCAAATCGTTTCCACATTTGATTGATGATAGCTACATAGTGTAGTATATATATGTACCAGCGTGAATGAAAATTCTGTATGTTTAAAAATAATAACCAAGAAATAAAAAATAAATAAATTAAAAACGAAAAAAATGATTATGTAAATTATTTACTAAAAACGGACCACCTGCATTCGAATCTAAAACATATTTTGCTGAACTGCATACAATGCTCATATTGAAAATAAAATAAACGAAATGACGTACGCCTACCGCATTGCTAACAGTACATGTTCTTCGAGTATAAAAGCGCATGCATGACAGTGAGCTCGTCACTTTTTCGACGGACGCGGAACAGGCAGCCACAGCTCCGCTCTATTCGGCAAAGCGTGGGAGCCGCCTGGAGGACCAGCTCCGCTCTATTACTTGAGCGTGGGAGCCGCCTGGAGGACCAGCTCCGCTTCGATCCGGGCAAGCGGGTGGCACCGCACCCGCCAGTCGAAGCGTGGGAGCCGACGTGTTGACCAGCTCCGCTACTTGAGCGTGGGAGCCCTTCGGAGGACCGGCTCCGCTTCGACCGGATAAGCGGGTGGCACCGCCCCCATCAGTCGAAGCGTGAGAATCGTTTCAGTGGCCGGTGACGGTCCTAACGCGGAGGAGTAGCTAGGCGAAACGTCAGATTACGACAATGGCGTGGACGGTAGATGCCGAATCTACGATGGAAACTTGTAAGTAAAACTTAAAAGTTTTGGTAGAGTCTGGACTCCGATGAAAAAGACGGATGTCGATAATTTGGGACCCCGATGAAAAAGGCGGTGGTCTGATAAATAAGGGACCCCGATGGAAAAGGCGGTGGTCTGATGAATAAGAGACCCCGATGGAAAAGGCGGTGGTCTGATGAATGAGAGACCCCGATGGTAAAGGCGGTGGTCTGATGAATAAGAGACCCCGATAGAAAAGGCGGTGGTCTGATGAATAAGAGACCCCGATGGAAAAGGCGGTGGTCTGATGAATGAGAGACCCCGATGGTAAAGGCGGTGGTCTGATGAATAAGAGACCCCGATAGAAAAGGCGGTGGTCTGATGAATAAGAGACCCCGATGGAAAAGGCGGTGGTCAGATAAAGATGTGACCCTGTTGGAAAAGGCCGTGAACAGATAAATATGGTAGGCCTGACAAGTTCTTTCCATTATTGGCGAAATCAGTTGTAGGCTGGTTTTTGCAATTCGAAAATGTAAGGTTTGATATGCGAAGATCATTGACGTAGAGCCTGATACGTTCCGTCCATGATTGAATGTTCGAAATCAACTGTTGATTGCTTTTCGGAGTACTAACATGAGAGATTTGATATGCGAAGAATATTATTAATGCTTTTCGGATTCGGATGCAAGATTGACGTTGCCGAGCCTGAAAAGTTCTATTCATGATTGCATGACCGAAATCAATTGTAGGCTGGTTTTTGAAGTTCGGAAAATTTTGATATGCGAAAACGATCATTGATGCTTTTTTTTCTGATTCGGATGCAAGATTGACGTTGCAGAGCCTGACAAGTTCAATTCATGATAGTGGGACCGAAATCAATTGTAGGCTGGTTTTTGGAGTTCGAAAAAGTAAGATGTTAAATGCGAAGAAGTTCATTGTTGCTTTTTTTTATTTGGATGCAAGATTGGCGTTGTAGAACCTGACAAGTTCTATTCATGATTGCATGACCGAATTATTTATTTTGGGTTTTGGAGTTTGGTTTTTGGAGTTCGAAAAAGTAAGATTTGATATGCGAAAAAGATCATTGTAGCTTTTTTTCTGATTAGGATGCAAGATTGGCGTTGTAGAGCCTGACAAGTTCTATTCATGATTGCAAGACCGAAATCATTTTTTTGGGTTTGGAGTTTGGTTTTTGGAGTTCGGAAAAGTAAGATTTGATATGCGAAGAAGATGATTGATGCTTTTCTTCTTATTCGGATACAAGATTGACGTTGTAGAGCCTGCAAGTTCTATTCATGATTGCATGATCGAAATCATTTTTGTTTGTTTTTGGAATTCGAAAAAGTTAGATTTGGTATGCGAAAAAGATGATTGACGCTTAGTTTTTTTTCCTATGCAAGATTGACGTTGTTAGAGCCTGACAAGTTCTATTCATGATTGCATGACCAAAATCATTTATTTTGGATTTTAGAGTTTGGTTTTTGGAGTTCGAAAAAGTAAGATTTGATATACGGAGATGATGATTGACGCTTGTTTTTTTCAGACTCGGATGCAAGATTGACGATGTAGAGCCTGACAAGTTCTATTCATGATTGCATGATCGAAATCATTTTTGTTTGTTTTTGGAATTCGAAAAAGTTAGATTTGATATGCGAAAAATATGATTGACGCTTGTTTTTTTTATTCGGATGCAAGATTGACGTTATAGAGCCTGACAAGTTCTATTCAAGATTGCATAAACAAAACCAATTGTAGTTTGTTTTTTGGAGCTCGAAAAAGTAAGATTTGATATGCGAAGAAGATGATTGATGCTTTTCTTCTTATTCGGATACAAGATTGACGTTGTAGAGCCTGACAAGTTCTATTCATGATTGCATGATCGAATTATTTTTTTGGGTTTTGGAGTTTGGTTTTTGGAGTTCGAAAAAGTAAGATTTGATATGCGAAGAAGATGATTGATGCTTTTCTTCTTATTCGGATGCAAGATTGACGTTGTAGAGCCTGACAAGTTCTATTCATGATTGCATGACCGAAATCAATTGTACTTTGGTTTTTGGAGTTTGAAAAAAATTAGATTTGATATGCGAAAAAGAACATTGTAGCCTTTTTTTCTGATTAGGATGCAAGATTGGCGTTGTAGAGCCTGACAAGTTCTATTCATGATTGCATGACCGAAATCATTTTGTTTGGTTTTTGGAGTTTGGAGCTCGAAAAAGTAAGATTTGATATGCAAGGAGGAGAAGATCATTTATGCTTTTTCCAGATTCGTATGCAAGTTTTTAAGCCTGACAAGTTCTATTCATGATTACATGACCAAAATATTGTTTTGGTTTTGGGGTTTGAAAAAGTAAGATTTGATATGCGAAGAAGATAATTGTTGCCTTTTCTGATTCGGATACAAGATTTTCGTTGTAGAGCCTGACAAGCTCTATTCATGATTGCGTGATCAAATCAATTGTAGGCTGGGTTTTGAAGATCGAAAATATAAGATTTGATGTGTGGAGAAGATTATTAATCCAATTTCTGATTTGATAGATCAGATATAAAGACTATTGTTATTTAAAATTGCAATGCTCGATTTTTGAGTATCAATGTTTAGCATAACATAATAACAGATTTTAAACCTTTGGCAAGAGTACAGGAGAGGAGTAATGTAGTATATATATGTACCAGCGTGAATGAAAATTCTGTATGTTTAAAAATAATAACCAAGAAATAAAAAATAAATAAATTAAAAACGAAAAAAATGATTATGTAAATTATTTACTAAAAACGGACCACCTGCATTCGAATCTAAAACATATTTTGCTGAACTGCATACAATGCTCATATTGAAAATAAAATAAACGAAATGACGTACGACTACCGCATCGCTAACAGTACATGTTCTTCGAGTATAAAAGCGCATGCATGACAGTGAACTCGTCACTTTTTCGACGGACGCGGAACAGGCAGCCACAGCTCCGCTCTATTCGGCAAAGCGTGGGAGCCGCCTGGAGGACCAGCTCCGCTCTATTACTTGAGCGTGGGAGCCGCCTGGAGGACCAGCTCCGCTTCGATCCGGGCAAGCGGGTGGCACCGCACCCGCCAGTCGAAGCGTGGGAGCCGACGTGTTGACCAGCTCCGCTACTTGAGCGTGGGAGCCCTTCGGAGGACCGGCTCCGCTTCGACCGGATAAGCGGGTGGCACCGCCCCCATCAGTCGAAGCGTGAGAATCGTTTCAGTGGCCGGTGACGGTCCTAACGCGGAGGAGTAGCTAGGCGAAACGTCAGATTACGACACATAGGAGATATGAAGGCTTTGGTTAGGTCTTATTGTTAGTTTTTTTTTCACAAAATATATTGTCAAAGGATTTATTGTATCATGTTGTAGCCGAGTTTGATCGTTCCAACCATGGCAAATCCATAATTTCATTCAAAAGATATTGTGATAGAGAGAAAATTACCTGTATGAGTCATTTCATGTCTCCTGAAGTTGGGATGGTTGGCAAAGGCGTGGCTGCAAAATCTACATTTGTACGGTCGCTCTCCAGTGTGAGTTCGCATGTGATAGCGTAGGTGTAGTTTCGCTTTGAACATTTTCGAGCAAACCTGCAAAAAAATTGATACTTGTTGATACTTTCTTTTCAATTGGAAGCTTAACAGAAAAGGTCATTCAATTTGCCTTCCATTGGGCAGAAAAATCTAGTTTTATATAATTTTTTCAAGCTTCGAACTTTATCACTTGATAAATAGAATCCTACGAAACATCATATAACTTCATTACCAGTGAAAATTAGATCTATAAGCTACCTGTATAATAATTCTAATATAAAATGCACGTTTAAGTTTGAAAAATTTCCATATTATCGTAACATCACGTAGAATCAATGTTTTAAAATAAGTGGTGGAGAGGCTGATGATTCCTGAATTATCATTAAATGACGTTAAAATTTCGACAGAACATTGAATTAATCAAGCAAATTGAATAAGTCAACAGTATTTAACATTTATGATGTATTTAATTATTTTTATTAATTATCATGTTGACCAACCAAATGATAGTTTAAGTGTGTATTAATATTCGAATGACATTTGTTACCGAAAGAAATTCAACAAATCAGTCTAATGATTGCAGATAGTAATAGATTTTTTATCATATTTATTTGCTACAATCTTACCTCACACTTGTACTGCGGATTGTCTATATGATTGGACATGTGAGTTTTTAATCCATACTTCAGTCGAAATCTCATCCCGCAAACGGCACACTGTAAAAATGCAAATTTGAGTAGGCAAACTTTTTCAAAATTTTGCTGTACCAAATACCTGATAGGGCTTCTCATCCGTGTGAATTGTTTTGACATGCTGCATCAAAGTTAACTTCGAGATGTATTTCTTATCGCATATGTCACATTTGTATTCCCTACCTCCATGTTCGATTGCTTCGTGTGCGCGTAGATCGAAGGCACCGAAAAATTTCAGTCCACATAGCGCACATTGCTGATTTCTGTGCTTGTATTTCCGTTTCTGATGGGCAATCAATCCTCTACTGTCCGCAAATCTTCGGTAGCACACCTGGCACTGTTCCGGCTTATCAGTAGACTCCAGGTCCGCTTCCTGCTTTTCGATCCAATGAGCTGCTTTCGTATGAGCCATTAGATCCTGCTCGGTTGTGAACGATTCTTTGCACTTTGTACCACAGCAGACCCAACCGAGTTCTTGTTTGGTTGTTTCTTTGACCCGGGCTATCAAAGCCACAGGCTCGTCATCCCGATGTCCTCTGAGATGCTTTCGCCGGGTACCGGCGATTTTGAAACGAAGTTTGCATTTTTTGCATTCCCAAATAACTTTCAAAAGTCGCACACGATTAATGTGGTAGTTCAAACTATGCGTTGATTTGAACCTGAGGAGGCAACCGTTGCAGAGCGGTTTTGAATTTGGTTTTCGCATTTTTTCATTTTTCCAAACATGGGATGTGCTACGATGAGTGTCCAACTCCTCGGCTGTCTTGAATATCTGTAAGCAACCGCAGCAAATATGATTGCCAGGATCAATTGTAATAACCGTGAACCATTCTTGCTCTTTTTCGTTAAGTTTCAAATCGTCTTCACTTTGCACCGGTTGACGTTCAACTCTTTTCCGACGTTTTGCCTTGGATTTCGATTCAAGCTTAGTACGCTTTACCGATCGTAACAACTCTTCATCGCTTGCTTTCCAATCGCTATCGCTATCATTGCCAGGTACACCATTATCACTCTCGGAAGCAGCATCTTCACCAGTTCCATCTACCAAGGACTCCAGGGGTTCACATTTTATGTTATGGAAGTGGATTTCCTCGGATATTTCTGCCTTTATTTGACTGCATACTGCGGCTTGTTCTTGCTCGCCAATCTTACGTAGCTCGCGATCGGAAATACGTGCGGTTTTTATAAAGGCGATCACCGATTTCAATGTTGAAAAACATTCGGTACAAATTACCGCAGGTAGGGCATCATTCTCGTCAATCTGTTCATAAAATTGAAATTGCGATTACATACAAATACTTGAGTAAGTATTGGAGAAAATATTCTTTGGATGCATATCAAAGATGACCACCATAATAGCTGGTGTCATCCAGACCGTCATTTAGAAAACTGTATCCTAAATTGTATCTCCTAAAAATAACTTTCCTTGACCTGATCAAAAGTCTTGTACTAACAGGCTATCGTTTTTAATAGAGCACCAATTACCATGTACCAAAAACATGCATTCGTTTGGAAAGATGTTATTTCCAGTACCTATATTTGAAAATTACAACGATTAACATTAGCATTACCATTGCATTAGCATTGAGCAATTCGCACAAATTCGTAGGTGGTACAAGCCAAGACTATTGTATGAGAGTAGCATATAACTTTTATCCGTTACCACAGATATTGATTTGGTACTAATCCCTATCTCTAAGATATAATCAATGCACTCTCCAATAGTCGAGATCTGTCCTGGCCACGTCCTTGCGAATGCTGAGGAAGGGGAAGGATGGTTAGATGGACACCTACTTAAGAAAAATGCAGAGAACTCTACGACCTCTCATAGGTGCCACGGGAGGTTTTGGGATTGTGTGGAAGGTTATAACAGTAGGAATCGTTTTGGTAGAACGTGAAACACAGAAAGAACAAAGATAGAAATACAAAGTAGGAAAGGGACGAGCCTGGAATTGAACCCACGACCTCCTGCTTATAAGGCAGAAGCGGTAGCCACTGGACCACCGAGCTCGTTTATATTTTAAAATAACAACGATAGTCCTATATTACATATTACGTTTTGAACCACTCCATCAACACAATGTAGGCCAATGGGTCTAGGGTCGAGCAATAGCTAAAACATGTATTGTTGCTCAGACCTTATTGGTGACCGTTAAAATGATACCAACAGCAAGAATGGTTTCCATCATTGAGTGGTTCGTCAATAACACATTTCAGAGCATTAATTTCAAAATATGTTGTTTGTTAAATTTTGTGTTTTCTATAAGTCTGCCTAACGGTTCGTTGCTTAAATTCCACTAGTTACGAAGTTAAAGCGCTAGTTGCATTAGCTATACATACGCTTATACTAAATGATTGAAATTTTGTGATCTTTTGCACTTACACGTAACTAATAGAATTTCATTGTGGCATACCCGTGGAAAGGTAGTTAACAGTTACAGCTAAAAGGTGAATGAGTCGCCTATTTAATACACATGGCCGGGAATCTGCTAAAACGCACCAAGCGCAAACAAAAATTACACAATTTTTCTACCCAAGCTTATGCTTAGCAAATTTAATTGAATAAAAATCGTATTGGATTTCCTTCTACCCCATAACTAAGGATATCTCACAATAAATGTGTGGATGAATTGATTTAAAATGATTCCCGTTTTACTTTTACGATCAAAATAATCACAAGTCAGTCAATAAGCCGCTTGGTGCGTTTTGGCAGAACCCCGACCACATGAATATTACAAAAAAAAAACAAATTCTACTCACCTGAACGGCGGTGCATTCCGTAATTATGTTCGCTATGACTGCACCATCCAGCATGGAAAAAATCGGAATCTGCTTACGTTGGCGCTTGTTCTGATTTGCTGCCATACAGGTTCGGCATACTTCCATCACATCTTTCTTGAAGGCATTCGTTTTAATCATAGCACTAACAAATTACCCAAAAATCAAACCGGCGATAAAAATTCCAACTCATAAAGAACACTTATTTCGATTTGGAAATTTTGTTTGTAAACAAGCATCAATTTGCGTGTGAGTACGCGGTGTACTTTAATCCGAGTTAGTCACGAGAAAGAACGATCTTGAATACTTGTATGCAACCATCACGCTAATAATTGTCTTAAGATTTCGGTAACATGTCATACGGCTATCTTGATGACATTAAACTTGTCGATAATTTGAATAACATTTTAATTAATCAGTTTGCACAGGGGTTTTATAATATTCTATTCGTCTATATCTGACTGGATACAGGGATGGTATCGCATTCACTACATAGCACTATACCGTTGCCATCTGCTTCGCTTTTGGGAGATTTTCCCGACATGGAAACCAAATTTTATGAGCAGCTGATTTGTTTTCTGCAATGCTAAACTGTAAATTATTTTATTTTCAATTGTACAATAATAAGGTGTTCAATTTACTCACAAATAAACTGGTTTCCTCTCCTCTGTACTACCTTTTTCTTCGTATGTTGAAGTAAGGTCCTAATACCCTATTTTTGGTAAGCGGATTTTGCCGTGAAACTGAATATACTCTACGACGGATCAACCTAATTTGTAGTCCAAAGTCACTCCTAATAGGGATTTTTAGTTTTACCGTATCTGCATTTAAGTATTATGAAATTGTTCACATTTATTTTTGACTAACTTTTGTGTTTTGGAGCTGGGAATAGTTAATGCACTGAGGTGGGCCTCTTTCCTCATTAATAATAAAGTGAGATCTCCCCCTTTCTTGCAATACTTTTCTGATGTGTTTTTTGATGATGATGAGTCGTAGCTACGCTTGAATCTAGCTAGATAGGTACATTGACATTAATAGGATTCACTGAGTAGAAGTTTTTTTTTTTCAAAACTAGGTGCGTGGCGTCTTATGTACCTTCATATTTTCATGATTTAACATTTTCATAGTACACTACAAAACATCCCAGGAAGGAAAGCTTCACAACCTGTCATGTAATCTTTATGCAGACGACGTCCTGGCACATGACCTGCTATCTGATACTCATAACAAATAATATTGCCTGATTTTCTCAAAATTGCACGCGGCGAACCCTTCATGAAAGGTACCGCCGCGCTTTCTGCACCCCGTTTACTTGATTCTTATGGGTGAATAGCATTGCGGTGTATCGTTTGCCGCGGCCGTACCTTTCGACAGTCATTCGCCGCGTGAAGTTTTGTGCAAGTATACCCATTTGGGAACACTACAAACGCCGCGCAGTGTATCATATCCAGAAAATCTGACAATAATTAAATTCTTTACAATTTCCAGCTTCTTTTACAAGAGATGTACATCCCGAGTTAACTTTGACTCCTAGTTGATGTTATATTCTACAAATATATATAAAATTTGATATAATTTCTTATTATAATGTTATCCATTTCACTACATATTTATATACAACTACCGAAATAAGAACTTGAAAAAAAAACGCGGTGCGTATGGTACGGTATGTTCACGCATCCTTCAACCCCTGTAGATTCGTGATATGCATTATGTTGAAGTGACTACTTGAACACGATACATCTCGAAGAATCATCTCTGCAGTAAACACAACGCAGTGGGCCTGGCCGTTTTGAAGTTTATGTCATACCACTGGTATGCTGTGAGCCTCAATATTGACAAGACAAATTATTGGACGTCATCTATGTATCTCAATGATTTTCTTGGATGCTTTTTTTTGTACTGGCTGCGTTTGTGTTCGATTAGATTAGACATTTATTTTTGACTAACTTTTCTTTCTTTTCACCTTTCTTTTCAACTTTTCTTCGCTATTCACCACCGCCATCGCATCTTTCCTTTTTGCATCTCTTAGACGATCCCCACCGATGTGTATCCAAATGAGCGTCTAGTATAGGAACGAAATGCGTTCATATTTTATTTATGCACTTGTTCTCGCACCGGTTGTTTCTATCAAGGTTGTTGAAATGCAATCATGCTTCGCACCGGTGGTGAATATCCGGTTGCTATTGAGGCAAACACGGAAATAAATAAAATCAGGAAAAAAATATTATTTATTTTCAAATCTTTCAGAACGCGCTCCAACTTTTGTAATATAAATATGTGCGTAATGCATTTTGTGATTATCAGATTAGCAAGACACACATCTGCTAGGTGGCGCTAGCTTATATGCAATAATTTAGTGAGGTGGATACAAAGTTGTTCGGGTAGCCATAACATTTATGATGAAGACTAGTTTAGTTTGGAATTCATACGCATAGCGGCGCTAGTGTATGAGAAATAACCTGTTAGGTTAAATATTTCTAAATCCGTTAGAGTTAGAAAATGGCCATCTTCTACAAAGTTATCCGAATTATCTCAAGACAAAATTTTCAAAACGACTTATCTGCTTTTGTAAACAAAGATTCAAACGACAATTTGACGAATCTGATAGCTCTCCCACGCAAACCAACACCATCAACAGGTAGCGGAAACCTTCATCTACCTATTGGTGGTGCTGGTTTGCGAGGGAGAGCAATCAGATTCGTCAAATCGTCGTTTGAATCTTTGTTTACAAAAGCAGATAAGTCGATTTGAAAATTTTGTCTTGATCTGTTAGGTTGGTTAATATGTAAGATTTAAAAGGGTAGTCAAAACCAGAAGTTTAGTTTGAAACCGCAATACTCGTTCCAGTTGAGTCGAATCGAGTCAAGTACGAGACACTGAAGATGGCTTTACTGTAGAAGTCGAAATAAGTATCTGTCAAAGGTACAACCAAGTGGTGGAATTAAATGGAATTGTACGAACTCGTCTTATGGCAAGTAACTTTGTAGAATACGGCAATATTCTGAAAATTTCAGATTTTGAGATATTTAACCTATCAATTTATTTCTTATACACTAGCGCCGCTAAGCGATTGTGTTTAAAACTAAACTTGCATGCATCATGACGGTTTTCACCACCCGAACAACTTTGTGGAATAAGGCAATATTCTAAAAATTTCAGTTTTCGATATATCTAACCTAGCAGGTTATTTCTTATACACTAGCGCCACCAAGCGGTTAAATCTTAATCTAAAGCTGCGTTGGTCATAATGGTTTTGACCACCCGAACAACTTTGTAGAAGGCGGCAATATTCTAAAAATTACATATTTTGAGATACCTGACCTATCAGGTTATTTCTAATACACTAGCGCCGCCAAGCGGTTGTATTATTAAATAAACTTGCTTTCATCATGATGGTTTTAATCATCCGAACAACTTTGTAGAAAACATCAATATTCTTAAGATTTCAACCACAGACAAACAGACATAACACTCATCAAATTTCCATCGTTCAATGATTTACTGGTCGATTCAAATAATCATTAGTTGGCCAATCGATCACTCGTGGCGCGCGCATCGGATTTGCTTGAGTTTGACGTTTGCTCACTACCGCCATCTGGTTCGTGATTTGCCCAACTAACTGAAATCAACAGATGTCGTTAGTGTTTGAATGACGATGAATTTGATGAGGGATTGTTCAATGTGTTATGTCTGTTTGTCTGTGTTTCAACTATCGAAATATCTAACCTTTTAGGTTATTTCCAATTCACTAGCGCCGCCAAGCGGTTGTATTTCAAATTGTTTTCGTCATGATGGTTTTGACCTCCCGAACAACTTTGTAGAAGACGCCAATATTCTAAAAATTCCAGATTTCGAGATATCTAACCTATCAGGTTATTTCATATGCACTAGCGCCGCCAATCAGTTGAAATCCAAACTAAACTGACCTCCATCACAATGGTTTTGATGATGAATAACCGAACAATTTTTCAGAATGCGGCACATTTTTTATTTATGCGTTACTCTTTATTTCCGTGTGATGGTTTGGCAACGGTTGGAGCGGGTCGCCAAATTTGCCAACTCGCTATTCACCGAAGGTTGCGTTTACATTTCCCAAACCCGTTTACCAACGACCGGTGCGAGTTCGCGTCATGATAGAGGTTGCTATTTTAGCTTTATTTACGCACTGGTGGGGATCGTCTTACACTACTACTAGGTGCGAGCTAACATGTTGCCCTTTATGCTGCAACTAGGACTGTCAATGCGACGTCGTAAATAGGCTAGCAGTAAATAGGCTGTGCAACAAAAATACATCCACGCCACGGTACATCGCGACGATTGGAACTGCAGAGGTTGCGATCGGACACATACACGCATGGCGTTGAAACGACGCACAAGAAACCACCATGGGATCAACGTCTAACGGCCCGTTTACATATGAGCTAGTTCTAGCGGACAATGCACTATCCGACAATACTAGCACGAAATTAGCATAATGTAAACGCTTATTAGCGAGGACAATTCCTGTTTACATGATGCTAATATCGTGCTAGTATTGTCGGACAGTGCATTGTCCGCTAGAACTAGCTCATATGTAAACGGGCCATAATGGCCCGTTTACATATGAGCTAGTTCTAGCGGACAATGCACTATCCGACAATACTAGCGCAATATTAGCGTAATGTAAACAGGAATTGTCCTCGCTAATAAGCGTTTACATTGTGCTAATATCGCGCTAGTATTGTCGGATAGTCCATTGTCCGCTAGAACTAGCTCATATGTAAACGGGCCATAACGGACAGAAGAGAAGAAAGAACTCACGCAATTCTCACTTATTGGCAATCGCGCTACCAATCACTGATCTCTCATCAGCACACACACATATGCGCGACAGAGAAGCGAGCGACATCACCATCCCACGCTCAGTGCCAGCCAGACCACAGAGCGGACTGCACACAAACCCAGTGCGACAAAACTAAGTCCGCATTAAAAGTGCACAGTTTGGTGAAATTTGAGGCAACGGATTTAGCCTGATTTCAATAAAGAAACATTCGTGAACCTCGTCGTGTCGCAGCACTGGCAATACGTTTGCACGGTTGCTCTGGCGGCATAATTGAATCTGGAGAAGAGGAAGAACCCAGCACGTAAAACGCTCGCCCGAGACCGTCGTACAGGAAACGTCGTGGAAAGCGAAACACCCTCTCGAAGCAGGCTATCGCAGCAAATTAGCGACCATATCTGCTTTTCGGTAACGGAGGAGAAGTGAATCGCCCAGAAAAATCGTTCAACCGGACAACAGAAGACCCCGCTAAGGGTGAGTGAAAATACGAACTCCAGTTAACATCTCCGACTAAAGGGCACATGTACATTGCAGCACACGCATACTCGCCGATGTGCTCAAGGACCGTGGATTCGGCATCGTAGCGCTGCAGGAGGTTTGTTGGAAGGGATCAATGGTGCGAACGTTTAGAGGTAATCATACCATCTACCAGAGCTGCGGCAACACACACGAGCTGGGAACAGCTTTCATAGTGATGGGCGATATGCAAAGGCGCGTGATCGGGTGGTGGCCGATCAATGAAAGAATGTGCAGGTTGAGGATCAAAGGCCGGTTCTTCAACTTCAGCATAATCAACGTCCATAGCCCACACTCCGGAAGCACTGATGATGATAAGGACGCATTCTACGCGCAGCTGGAACGTGAGTACGACAGCTGCCCAAGCCACCAAATCATCATAGGAGATTTGAACGCTCAGGTTGGCCAAGAGGAGGAGTTTAGACCGACTATTGGAAAGTTCAGCGCTCACCGGCTGACGAACGAAAACGGCCTACGACTAATTGATTTCGCCGCCTCCAAGAATATGGCCATTCGTAGCACCTACTTCCAACACAGCCTCCCGTATCGGTACACCTGGAGATCACCACTGCAGACAGAATCACAAATCGACCACGTTCTGATTGATGGACGGCACTTCTCCGACATTATCGACGTCAGGACATATCGTGGCGCTAACATTGACTCTGACCACTATCTGGTGATGGTTAAACTGCGCCCAAAACTATCCGTCATCAACAATGTTCGGTACCGACGACCGCCGCGGTACGACCTAGAGCGACTGAAGCAACCTGATGTCGCCACTGCATACGCGCAGCATCTCGAGGCAGCGTTGCCGAAAGAGGGTGAGCTCGATGGGGCCCCTCTTGAGGACTGCTGGAATACAGTCATTAACGCCATTAACGACGCAGCGGAGAGCAACGTCGGATATATGGGTCGAAGTCGACGGAACGATTGGTTCGACGAAGAGTGCAGACAGATTCTGGAGAAGAAGGACGCAGCGCGGGCGGTCGCGCTGCAGCAAGGTACCCGGCAGAACGTGGAACGTTATAGACGGAAGCGGAGACAGCAGACCCGCCTTTTTCAGGAGAAGAAACGCCGCCTGGAAGAAGCGGAGTGCGAGGAGATGGAACAGCTGTGCCGTTCTCAAGAAACACGCAAGTTCTACCAGAAGCTCAACGCATCCCGCAAAGGCTTCGTGCCGCGAGCCGAAATGTGCCGGGATAAGGATGGGAGCATCTTGACGGACGAACGTGTGGTGATCGAAAGGTGGAAGCAGCACTACGAGGAACATCTGAATGGCGCTGAGAGTACAAGCAGTGAAAGTCAAGGCAGCGGAGGAGATGACTACGTCAGTTCAGCGGACGATGGAAGCCAACCAGCCCCCACCTTGAGGGAAGTTAAGGATGCCATTCAACAGCTAAAGACCAACAAAGCCGCTGGTAAGGATGGTATCGGAGCTCATCAAGATGGGCCCGGAAAAGCTGGCCACTTGCCTGCACAAACTGATAGTCAGAATCTGGGAAACCGAACAGCTACCGGAGGAGTGGAAGGAAGGGGTTATATGCCCCATCTACAAGAAAGGCGACAAACTGGAGTGTGAGAACTTTCGAGCGATCACCATCCTTAATGCCGCCTACAAAGTGATATCCCAGATCATCTTCCGTCGTCTGTCACCATTAGTGAACGAGTTTGTGGGAAGTTATCAAGCCGGCTTCGTTGACGGCCGCTCGACAACGGACCAGATCTTTACTGTACGGCAAATCCTTCAAAATGCCGTGAATACCAGGTCCCAACGCACCATCTGTTCGTTGATTTCAAGGCGGCATACGACAGTATAGACCGCGTAGAGCTATGGAAAATTATGGACGAGAACAGCTTCCCTGGGAAGCTTACCAGACTGATCAAAGCAACGGTGGATGGTGTGCAAAACTGTGTGAAGATTTCGGGCGAACACTCCAGTTCGTTCGAATCGCGCCGGGGACTAAGACAAGGTGATGGACTTTCGTGCCTGTTGTTCAACATTGCGCTAGAAGGTGTCATGCGGAGAGCCGGGTGTAACAGCCGGGGTACGATTTTCAACAGATCCAGTCAATTTATTTGCTTCGCGGATGACATGGACATTGTCGGCCGAACATTTGCAAAGGTGGCAGAACTGTACACCCGCCTGAAACGTGAAGCAACAAAAGTTGGACTGGTGGTGAATGCGTCAAAGACAAAGTACATGCTTGTGGGCGGAACCGAGCGCGACAGGGCCCGCCTGGGAAGCAGTGTTACGATAGACGGGGATACCTTCGAGGTGGTCGAGGAATTCGTCTACCTCGGATCCTTGCTAACAGCTCACAACAATGTTAGTCGTGAAATACGAAGGCGCATCATCTGTGGAAGTCGGGCCTACTACGGGCTCCAGCAGAAACTGCGGTCGAAAAGATTCGCCACCGCACCAAATGTGTCATGTACAAGACGTTAATAAGACCGGTAGTCCTCTACGGACATGAAACATGGACAATGCTCGAGGAGGACTTGCAAGCACTCAGGTATTCGAGAGACGGGTGCTTAGGACCATCTTTGGCGGTGTGCAAGAAGACGGTGTGTGGCGGCGAAGAATGAACCATGAGCTCGCCCAACTCTACGGCGAACCCAGTATCCAGAAGGTAGCTAAAGCCGGAAGGGTACGATGGGCAGGACATGTTGCAAGAATGCCGGACAGCAACCCTGCAAAGATGGTGTTCGCTTCCGATCCGGCAGGTACGAGACGGCGTGGAGCGCAGCGAGCGAGATGGGCAGACCAGGTGCAGAACGACTTGGCGAGCGTGGGGCGTATCCGAGGATGGAGAGATGCGGCCTCGAACCGTGCATTGTGGCGTCAAATTATTGATTCAGTGTTATCTGTTTAGATGTTAACTAAATAAATGAATGAACATTGCAGGGTCTTTTTGTTTTATACATTCTCGCTTCTTGTTACCGTACCGTGACTGGGTGTTGCTATGAGGCGCAAGCCTGCCGCGGTGCGTGGATTGGACAAGCCAAAGTAACCAACCGATTATCAGCGTGTGTTCGTGGTGTTAGAACGATTGTGAGCGGTGGTCCGCGTTGGGACGGACGGACGGCATAGCATCGCAGTGAAAGCCGACGGATACCAAGAAGTGAGACATCGGAAGTGTGGTGTTTGCCTCGATGCGGCTATCGAGTGATCGTCGGTGGGTGGTCGCTGCGTCCAGAGTCTGCCTGGTGGCGGAACCAAACAACATGAACGGCACAGTGGCAAGCGGTGTGTCGTTGGCTCCGCGGAGCGGTAGCGTGAGTACCTTCCATTAGTTTAAGAAAACGATTGTATGGGCATCGAGCCATAGAGTAGAGGATAGGTCTTGAGGTCAGGTGTGAGAATAGGCCACGATAAAAATTAATATAAGCTACGTTTAAACTGAAATATTCGCTTTGTGTTTTGTTGGTGCTCATAGCCCACAGTGTTTGTGATCGTTCCATCTATTGGTAGTTTCCACCTTGCTCTACCTAGTCGGGAAATCTACAACAAGCTCTTCCCGCCGAAGAGGCGCTTTTAAGGCTTCGTAAATCGCTGCCGTCGACTTCTTCAGCCGACAGTTGGCGATGGAACGTACCTCGGTTGCTGTCACTCGCAAAAGTTATGTCCAGCTTGATATCGGTTCGACGTTGATCGCCCAGTGGCACAGAACCACACCTCGAATTTCTTCGTTGATTTCTTCAAACCCTACTTCTCGCGTTGGCCACAGTTCTTGTGGCCAATATAGGAACGAGGGTACACAAAACCATTCTCTCTTACTTTGTAACGGCGGACCTTGACCCCACTTCATCAGCACGTCTGCGATGTTTAGTTTGGTCGGAACACATCGCCAGTCGCTACCTTCGTCAGCTCCTGAAACTCGCCGACTTGAAATGCAACGAATTGGTTGTAGCAATGTTGATCCGAGTTGAGCCAACTACACACGGTGCGGGAATCCGTCCAGAAGCGTTTAGCGTCCCAAACGAGACAATTTTTTCAGGCTTCTTCGGATTATGGACGATGTTGAGAGGTAGATACAAGGCCTGATCGGGAGGGGTACCTGAAAGTTCTTCGGCGGTAGCGACATGTAGCCTTTCAAGAGCCCCGGAAGCCTTCTTTCAAGAGGCCTGGAAGCCTCCTTTCAAAAGGCCCGCAAGCCTTCTTCCAAAAGGCCCGGAAACCTTCTTTCACAAAGCCCAAAAACTTCCTTTCAAAACCAAGAGGCCCGGGAGCGTCCTTTCAAGAGGACCGGAAGCCTTCTTTCGAGAGGCCTGAAAGTTTTCTTTCAAGAGACCCGGAAAACTCCTTTCAAGAGGCCCGAAAGCATCGTTACAAGAGGCCCGGAAGCCTTTTTTCAAGAGGCCCGGAAGCCTCCTTTCAAGAGGCCCGGAAGCCTCCTTTCAAGAGGCCCGGAAGCCTCCTTTCAAGAGGCCCGGAAGCCTCCTTTCAAGAGGCCCGGAAGCCTCCTTCTTTCAAGAGGCTCGGTAGTATCCTTTCTAGAGGTTCGAAAGCCTTCTTTTAAGAGGTTCGGAAGCCTTCTTTCAAGAGGCCCGGAAGCCTTATTTCAAGAGGTCCAGAAGCCTCCTTTCAAAAGGCCCAGAAGCCTCTTTTCTAGAGGCCCGGAAGCCTCCTTTCAAAAGGCCCGGAAGCCTCCTTTCAAAACGCCCGGGAGCCTCCTTTAAAGAGGCACGAAAGCCTCCTTTCTAGAGGTTTGGAAGCCTTCTTTCAAGAGGCCCGGAAGCCTCCTTTCAAGAGGCCCGGAAGCCTCCTTTCAAGAGGCCCGGAAGCCTTCTTTCAAGAGATACGGAAGCATCCTTTCAAGACGCCCGGAAGCCTCCTTTCAAGAGGCCCGGAAGTCTCCTTTCAAGAGGGCCGCAAGCTTCCTTTCAAGAGGCCCGGAAGCCTCCTTTCAAGAGGCCCGGAAGCCTCCTTTCAAGAGGCCCGGAAGCCTCCTTTCAAGAGGCCCGGAAGCCTCCTTTCAAGAGGCCCGGAAGCCTCCTTTCAAGAGGCCCGGAAGCCTCCTTTCAAGAGGCCCGGAAGCCTCGTTTCAAGAGGCCCGGAAGCCTCGTTTCAAGAGGCCCGCAAGCCTCGTTTCAAGAGGCCCGCAAGCCTCCATTCAAGAGGCCAGGAAGTTTTCTTTCAAGAGGCCCGGAATCCTCCTTGCAAGAGGCCCGGAAGCCTCCTTTATAGAGCCCCGGAAGCCTCCTTTAAAGAGCCCCGGAAGCCTCCTTTCAAGAGGCCTGGAAGTTTTCTTTCAAGAGGCTTGGAAGCCTCCTGTCAAGAGGCCGGAAAGCCTCCTTTCAAGAGGCCCGGAAGTCTCCTTTCAAGAGGGCCGGAAGCTTCCTTTCAAGAGGCCCGGAAGCCTCCTTTCAAGAGGCCCGGAAGCCTCCTTTCAAGAGGCCCGGAAGCCTCCTTTCAAGAGGCCCGGAAGCCTCCTTTCAAGAGGCCCGGAAGCCTCCTTTCAAGAGGCCCGGAAGCCTCCTTTCAAGAGGCCCAGAAGCCTCGTTTCAAGAGGCACAGCAGCCTCGTCTCAAGAGGCCAGAAGCCTCCTTTCAAGAGGCCAGAGCCTCCTTTCAAGAGTCTCAAGCCTCGTTTCAAGAGGCCCGGAAGCCTCGTTTCAAGAGGCCCGGAAGCCTCCTTTCAAGAGGCCCGGAAGCCTCCTTTCAAGAGTCTCGGAGGCCTCCTTTCAAGAGGCCCGGAGGCCTCCTTTCAAGATGCCCGGAAGCCTTCTTTCAAGAGGCCCGGAAGCCTCCTTTCAAGAGGCCCGGAAGCCTCCTTTCAAGAGGCCCGGAAGCCTCCTTTCAAGAGGTCCGGAAGCCTTCTTTCAAGAGGTCAACAAGCCTCCTTTCAAGAGGCCCGGAAGCCTCCTTTCAAGAGGTCTGGAAGCCTCCTTTCAAAAGGGCTGGAAGCCTCCTTTCAAAAGCCTCGGAAGCCTCCTTTCAAGAGGCCCGGAAGCCTTCTTTCAAGAGGTCAACAAGCCTCCTTTAAAGAGGCCCGGAAGCCTCCTTTCAAGAGGCCCGGAAGCCTCCTTTCAAGAGGCCCGGAAGCCTCCTTTCAAGATGCCCGGAAGCCTCCTTTCAAGAGGTCCGGAAGCCTCCTTTCAAGAGGCCCAGGAGGCCTCCTTTCAAGAGGTCCAGGACACCTCCTTTCAAGAGGCCCGGAAGCCTCCTTTCAAGAGGCCCGGAAGCCTCCTTTCAAGAGGCCCGGAAGCCTCCTTTCAAGAGGCTCGGAAGCCTGCTTTCAAGAGGCCCGGAAGCCTCCTTTCAAGATGCCCGGAAGCCTCCTTTCACAAGGCCCGGAAGCCTCCTTTCACAAGGCCCAGAAGCCTCCTTTCACAAGGCTCGGAAGCCTCCTTTCAAGAGGCCCGGAAGCCTTCTTTCAAGAGGCACGGAAGCCTCCTTTCTAGAGGTTTGGAAGTCTTCTTTCAAGAGGTTTGGAAGTCTTCTTTCAAGAGGCCCAGAAACTTCCTTTCAAAACCTTCTTTTTAAGAGTCCCGGGAGCGGCCCGAAATCCGTTTTTAAGAGGCCCGAAAGATTCCTAAGCATCCTTTCAAGACGCCTGGAAACCTCCTTCCTAGAGCCTCGGAAGCCTCCTTTCAAGAAGCTCGGAAGCCTCCTTTGAAGAGGCGCGGAACCTCCTTTGAAGAGGCCTGGAAACCTTCTTTCTAGAGGCTCGGAAGCCATCTTTCAAGAGGTCCGAAAGCCTCCTTTCAAGAAGCCCGGAAGCCTTCTTTCAAAGGGCCAGGAAGCCTCCTTTCGAAGTTCCCGGAGGCCTTCTTCCAAGAGGCCCGGAAGCCTTCTTTCAAGGGGCCCGGATACCACCTTTCAAGAAGCCCGAGAATAAGTTAGGCCCTTTTCTAAAGATAGTCCAAATAAATTTTAGGCTAAAAAACTATGTATGCAAAGTGGTTTTTGTGACAAAGTCTACATGTCCAAAAAGTTTAATTGAAATCTGAGAGGGTGCTGCCAGCTCCGAATACGATTTGGCGCGAAATGCGACGATTGGCGCAAATGGTTGATTTTTTTTTTATTTGGGTCTTTTAATTCTAGATTAACCAGACACCAATATAATGATATAAGATGATGAGGTCGTGGAAAGATTTTTGTATATTTTCTTTTAGTTCTATGATTTGAAACAAAGATAATGTTAATTCAGGAAAGTTTATTATTCCAGAAACCTATATATAATGTATGCGCTCATAAAATTTCACTTCCGGGTTACACATAGCTTCTACACTATTTATATTTTTTTCTTAGGGTAGTTATGCCGTACTTTTACTCTCAACTTCGACGTTTATTATTCGGCCGCATTACAATCGAATTACTCGGTTATTAATACATTATTATTACCTCAAGTTTTTCAGAATTCGAGCCATTTGGTTGAAATGCGACTGGTTAATAATGAATGGGAGGTCCTACTAAAGTAAATCATCTTTCAATCTTAGAGGTGAGCCAGCCAATGGCTGAAACCTCTTTAATAAAGACGATAATAATAATCTTTCTATCTGTATGTGCATTAGTATTCGCCTTCATTCCGAAACGATATTTCACTGAATACGCTAACAGTTATTAACAACATATGAGTAGAACGAAGATATTTTTACTTAAGATAAGTTCTTTCCAAATAAGGCCATACTTACAGTCGAATCAAATCAGAACTTCAATATGTACGTACCATACGAGCCCGGTGCAGACGATGGAACGACATTATAAACAGCGACCGTCGCTGGTGAGGTACCAACGGCAGCTGTATTGATGATAGTGGGCATTTGCTGTTGGACTGGCTGCAGAACAGCAGTGACTGGCGGTGGCGCAGCTGGACTGACTACGCGAATCGTTACCGGAACGTTTGGAATTGTAATCGGTTTTTGATTACTATCTTCGTCACTGCTTTGCACATCAATCATATCGGGATGGGCGCTTGCCATGTGGAGCACGAGCGAGCTGCTCTTCCCAAAACGTTGTTCGCATATTTCGCATTTGATCCTTTCATCCCGTGTGAATGGTTTACCGGTATGTGTGGTTTCGTGTTCCAACATCGTTCGTTTCAAGATGAACGATTTTTCACAGTAGGAGCACTTATGGGGTTTTTCACCTGAGGACAAAGGTCCAGATTTAATTAGTAGTAAACATGGACTTTCTTGAATAACAATACAAATAACTGCTCACCAGTATGAGTCATTTCATGTCTCCTGAAGTTTGTATGATTAGCAAAAGCGTGATCACAAAAGCGACATTTGTATGGTCGCTCTCCGGTGTGTGTACGCATGTGATAGCGCAGGTGCAGTTTAGCCTTGAACATCTTCAAGCAAACCTACAGGATAGGAATAAGTCAGGATCTTCTATAAGTTAAATAGGTTACGCGAAATGTTCAACTCGCTTACCTCACACTTGTACTGTGGAACCTCTACATGATTGGACATATGAATCTTTAATCCTGACTTCTGGCGGAATGTCATTCCGCAGACGGTACACTGTGGGGAATATGTTATTAATTAGTTATATTGTCCTAAATATATATGATATGAACAATGCAATAGGCAATTTAGAATATAATATTAAAATATTAGATAGACAAATCCAGTTTCATCTACTCACCTGATGGGGTTTCTCATCCGTGTGAATTGTGTTCACATGTTTAATCATGGTACTCTCCCTGGTGAATGTTTTGTCGCAAATTTTACACATGAACACGCTACCACCGCCGTGCTCTTTTGCGTCATGCATATTCAGACCGTCCGGGGTGGTGAACTTCAGCCCACACAAAGCGCACTGATAGTTGAGGCGCTTGTATTTACGCCTTTGATGGTTGATAATCTTTCGCTTGTCGGCAAATCGTCGGAAGCAGACCTGACACTGTTCCGGTAGGTCCGGGTTTTCCAGATCTGCCTCCTGCTTGTCAATCCAGTGAGCCCCTTGCGAATGCTCAATCAAATCTTGCTCGTTCGTAAACGATTCGCCACACTTTGTGGCACAACATACCCAGCCGAATTCTTGTTTCGTCGTTTCCTTAACCCGCGCAATCAATGCAACCGGTTCATCTTCCGGGTGGATTCTGAGATGTTCCCGCCGTTTACCAGCAACTTTGAAACGGAGTTTGCATTTGTTGCATTCCCAAACTGTTTTCAAGAGTTGGACACGGTCCTTATGAAAGTTAACGCTTCGTTGGGAGTCGTATTTCCGTTGGCAGCCGTCGCAAACTATTTTTTTCTTGCAGGGTCGCGAAGGGTTTCCTTCCCTTTTGGCGTGCAACGTTTGACGATGAACATCCAGCTCCTGAAAAGTATTGAAAATGTGTAGACAACCACAGCAGATGTGACTGCCCGAAGAAACTTCTATAACCGTGAATAACAACTTTTCTTCTTCGTTAAGTGTCTGACTCTCCTCGTTTTGAATGGGTTGCTTCTTTGGTAATGGTTTTGCAATCCTCTTTCGTGGTTTCGGCTTTGATTTCAATCCAAGTTTCTCCCGTTTCACCGTTCGTTTAGTCTCTTCATCAGTTCCTTTCCAATCACTGTCGGTATCATTATCCAATTCAATTTCATAATCGATCTCAGGAACGGGATCATTGCCAGTTTCATCGACCAGCTGCTCCAGTGGCTCAGATTTTATTTTGGGAGATTTCTCTACAGGTGATTCGGTTTCCATACGGGAATCTACTGGGACTATTTCTTCCTTGAAAAGCTTTCGTAATTTACTGTCGGAATTGCGAGTAGTTTTGATGAAAGCGACAAGCAGTTTTATAGTTTCGAAGCACTCTGCGCAAATCACTGTCGGTAAAGTGTCGTTTTCATCAATCTGATGTAATAGAAGAGAATGAACGGATTTTAAATAGTGTGTACGAAGTGTACCCCTAGAGGGGCTCAACCAATACCAAGTGTACCAAGACCGCCTTGGAAAATATTATGCCAAGTTGAAAGACTTTCCGGATAAATAATTCATCTAATCGGGAAGAATTCTACAGGAAGTTATTTAACATAATAGGAATTGTAATGTTTTGGAAACATCCGTAGTTGTGGACTGAGACTCAGATATTACAAATGAAGTGACCAGAAGAAGGCGAGCACAATCAAATGATCCAACAAGTTTACGGTCCCTAACAACATGCAATGTAATAATTTCGGTCCATCATAATACGGGATACGGAAATAACATTTGAAAAAATAAAATTAGTGTCACGGAGGATAGTTATCTGTAGCAATCTTAGGGGAAGTGCAACTAGACATGCAGTTCATATTATATTACCTGAACGGAAGCATACTCGGTGATGAGATTCGCTATCAGAGTACCATCAAATTTGGAGAATATGGGAATCTGCTTCCGATGGCGTCTGTTCGGCTTGGCTGGGTTGACCGTCATACACGTTCGACACATGCCCTCCACGGATTTCTGCTTGTGATTCTTTCGATTTTTCATGGTGCAATATATTTCGTTCAGGCAAGCAACACTAATTTTATTTTGGCAAATTTAACTGAAAAGCTGCAGTACTGTTGACTCCTAATCCACCGAGCGCGATTGTAAATAAATAATTTTGACACATCGGTATCTCGTTTCCCGTTTCCCGTTACATCGTTGAATCAATCGTGAAAAAGATCTCTGCGCGTGAGAAGGTAAACAGGCCTGAATGCGCTGCACTCACATCCAAAGCGAATGAGTGCGTGAGTGCTGGGAGGGTAATAATTAGGGTGAAACAAAATATATTTTAGTTACCAGATAAAGATTGTCGCTTCGGTTCCCTTCGTTCTGTTGTCCGAAACATGTGTGGTACCTAACTGTCAAATCGTATGTATTTTTCATTCATTGACATTTAGATCCCCTATCCTCGCCAGCAAAAGATGTTCCGGAATCCGGACAGCGACGACACCCGAATAGAAAATACAATAGAATAATATTAAAATATCATAAAATTACAATACATTTTATTTATGAACAATAAGTTCTATTGTACCAATTAATTTTTCTTATTGTTGTTCCAATAAACGTACAATAAAATGCATTGACAGAAAAATGTTGACAATAGAATTACAATAAATTCTATTGTAATTGCAAAAGTTTGTTCGAGAAATAAACGATTTTTTTTATTGTTACGGTAGCTAACAATCCCTATTTTCTATTGTAAAACTTCCATTTACAATAGGATTTATGGTGGAAAACAATATTCCTATCCAGTTTTCCGCGAGCGATAATGGCCGCCAGCTTGCCTGCGGGTTAGTCTCTGATTTGACATTTGTGGAGGTCAACTGCACCCACCGCTCCGAGCATTCTGACCAATGTGGAATATAAGAAGGTGCTGATTAAGTGAATTCAAGCCTTCTTATGTACACATTGATCAAAATTTCGAACAGTGGGTGCAGTTGACCTCCAGAAACGTCAAATCAGAGACTAACCCGCAGGCATGCTGGCGGCCATTACCGCTCGCGGAAAACTGGATAGGAATATTGTTTTCCACCATAAATCCTATTGTAAATGAAAGTTTTACAATAGAAAATAGGGGTTGTTAGCTACCGTAACAATAAAAAAATCGTTTATTTCTCGAACAAACTTTTGCAATTACAATAGAATTTATTTGTGAGCAACAATAGAGTTTATTGTAATTACAATTAAATTTATCGTATTGTAATTCTATTGGACTTTTTTATTCGGACAGCGATGATCTTTATCTAGTAACTATAAAATATCTTTTGGTGAAACCAAGGTGAATATTGTCGGCGTAGCACCAACTTAGAATTCGGAAGTCGGGACTTCCGAACCGAACTTTCTTCCGAAGTTTTATCTGTCAAACTAATTGATGCGTTGTTTAGCGCATCTTTAGGCGAATCCAGCGCACTACTTCCGAAGTTTGGAAAGTTGCCTGTATACGGAGAAAAATCCAACTTCAGTATAAAAAGCGTTCTATCTTTATTCCGGATAGACAATACTGAGTCAACGTTTGGAGTTTAATATTTAGCAGAGATTGACAATAATTCTTTTCTCGTCAAACTTTTCTTCAATATTTTCACTGCATAGCTATAGCTGAAGAAAAATTCAAAGTTTTCTTGAAATAGCGGTATCCAGCTTTTCGCGTACGGTAATGGCGGCTTCTGTGGATTTCAGTGTTTCCGTCCCTGTACTTCTTTGGCATCTGGCTTGGGTTTGACAGCTTGATGAACATCTCCCCTCATCATGCACGGTAAAAAATATACACGTCCATGCGAACTGTTCTGCATTTGAATATGCACTACTTTGGAATCAAATCAATATCAATAGCTGAGCTAGTCGCACTCAAAGACCACCACTTCCATTTGACGTGCACAATGTTTTGGATATAAAACAACAAAATAAAAAAATAGAATTACCTCAGCTCAGATTTGAATAACATACCTTTGCTTGAAAGTCCTTTGTCTTACCATGACTCCATCTCACACTTCGAAATACCTCTTGAAATAAGCAGAACAGATGAAAGAACTGTCATCTATTTTTAGAACAACACCAATATCGCTCCACTCTTAAATCAATAGCATTGAACCTGTGAATTCAATAGCATATCACTCTCGATTCTAGTGGAGACATTATTGGTGCTGATCGAAGTGCTAATCATTTCAACATCCAGTGAGTAGCACTTTGATCAACAGTGTTGATGTTATGGAATTGTCTACATTCAACACACTTGTGAAATGTGTGATACCACTTCAAAATCAAAGGAATATCATTTTCAATAATAGTGATTTTAAAGTTGATCATTCAATAGATGGAACAGTTAAATTGAGCGTGTTGATTTTTTACCGTGATGGAACAGGAGGAAAACGGAATGTCAAACCCAAACCAGCTGTCAAAGAAGTACAGGGACGGATACACTTTGAAACCCAAAGAAGCCGCCATCACCGTACGCGAAAAGCTGGATAATGGAACGTACACACGGTCAAGCAGTTTGACCAACATTGACTCCACCACTCGTTCATTCAAACATCCATCAAGTTTTACCAACTCGACCACGTTCTGATTGATGGACGGCACTTCTCCGACATTATCGACGTCAGGACATATCGTGGCGCTAACATCGACTCTGACCACTATCTGGTGATGGTTAAACTGCGCCTAAAACTATCCGTCATCAACAATGTTCGGTACCGACGACCGCCGCGGTACGACCTAGAGCGACTGAAGCAACCTGATGTCGCCACTGCATACGCGCAGTATCTCGAGGCAACGTTGCCGGAAGAGGGTGAGCTCGATGGGGCCCCTCTTGAGGACTGCTGGAATACAGTCAAAGCAGCCATTAACGACGCAGCGGAGAACAACGTCGGGTATATGGGTCGAAGTTGACGGAGCGATTGGTTCGACGAAGAGTGCAGACACATTCTGGAGGAGAAGGACGCAGCCCGGGCGGTCGCGCTGCAGCAAGATACCCGGCAGAACGTGGAACGTTATAGACGGAAGCGAAGACAGCAGACCCGCCTTTTTCAGGAGAAGAAACGCCGCCTGGAAGAAGCGGAGTACGAGGAGATGGAACAGCTGTGCCGTTCTCAAGATACACGCAAGTTCTATCAGAAGCTCAACGCATCCCGCAAAGGCTTCGTGCCGCGAGCCGAAATGTGCCGGGATAAGGATGGCATCTTGACGGACGAACGTGTGGTGATCGAAAGGTGGAAGCAGCACTACGAGGAACATCTGAATGGCGCTGAGAGTACAGGCAGTGAAAGTCAAGGCAGCGGAGGAGATGACTACGTCAGTTCAGCGGACGATGGAAGCCAACCAGCCCCCACCTTGAGGGAAGTTAAGGATGCCATTCAACAGCTAAAGACCAATAAAGCAGCTGGTAAGGATGGTATCGGAGCTCATCAAAATGGGCCCGGAAAAGCTGGCCACTTGCCTGCACAAACTGATAGTCAGAATCTGGGAAACCGAACAGCTACCGGAGGAGTGGAAGGAAGGGGTTATATGCCCCATCTACAAGAAAGGCGACAAACTGGAGTGTGAGAACTTTCGAGCGATCACCATCCTTAATGCCGCCTACAAAGTGATTTCCCAGATCATCTTCCATCGTCTGTCACCATTAGTGAACGAGTTCGTGGGAAGTTATCAAGCCGGCATTGTTGACGGCCGCTCGACAACGGACCAGACCTTTACTGTATGGCAAATCCTTCAAAATGTCGTGAATACCAGGTCCCAACGCACCATCTGTTCATTGATTTCAAGGCGGCATACGGCATTATAGACAGCGTAGATCTATAAAAAAAATTAGGGACGAGAACAGCTTCCATGGAAGCTTACCAGACTGATCAAAGCAACAGCGAATGGTGTGCAAAACTGTGTGAAGATTTTGGGCGAACATTCCAGTTCGTTCGAATCACGCCGGGGACTAAGACAAGGTGATGGACTTTCGTGCCTGTTGTTCAACATTGCGCTAGAAGGTGTCATGCGGAGAGCCGGGTGTAACAGCCGGGGTACGATTTTCAACAGATCCAGTCAATTTATTTGCTTCGCGGATGACATGGACATTGTCGGCCGAACATTTGCAAAGGTGGCAGAACTGTGCACCCGCCTGAAACGTGAAGCAACAAAAGTTGGACTGGTGGTGAATGCGTCAAAGACAAAGTACATGCTTGTGGGCGGAACCGAGCGCGACAGGGCCCGCCTGGGAAGCAGTGTTACGATAGACGGGGATACCTTCGAGGTGGTCGAGGAATTCGTCTACCTCGGATCCTTGCTAACGGCTGACAACAACGTTAGTCGTGAAATACGAAGGCGCATCATCTGTGGAAGTCGGGCCTACTACGGGCTCCAGAAGAAACTGCGGTCGAAAAATTCGCCACCGCACCAAAAGTGTCATGTACAAGACGCTTATAAGACCGGTTGTCCTCTACGGACATGAAACATGGACAATGCTCGAATGACCATGAGGCGCCGCCCAAGATATCAGTCATGTGTTCACCATGAGATCAACTATGGAAGATGTTCCTGAATAAACGATAAAAGAACTAGTGCTTACAGGGTCTACCGTGTCGGCGAGACTCCTGCTTTGCACTACTACTACTTTGCAGCATAATTTCAATTATAAATTTGTCACATTTTCTCCTTTGTTCTCTTTTACAGACAACACGAAACTGTCGAAGCTGATTCGTTCAAATCGTTTCCACATTTGATTGATGATAAGCTACATAGTGATATATATATGTACCAGCGTGAATGAAAATTCTATGTTTAAAATAATACCAAGAAATAAAAATAAATAAATTAAAACGAAAAAATGATTATGTAAATTATTTACTAAAAACGGATACCTGATTCGAATCTAAAACATATTTTGCTGAACTGCATACAATGCTCATATTGAAAATAAAATAAACGAAGAGTACGACTACCGCATCGCTAACAGTACATGTTCTTCAGTATAAAGCGCATGCATGACGGTGAGCTCGTCACTTTTCGACGGACGCGAGAGGCAGCCACAGCTCCGCTCTATTCGGCAAAGCGTAGGAGCCGCCTGGAGGACCAGCTCCGCTCTATTAGAGCGTGGGAGCCGCCTGTAGGACCAGCTCCGCTTCGATCCGGGCACGGGTGGCACGCACCCGCCAGTCGAAGCAAGGCCAGCGTGTTGACCAGCTCCGCTCTATTGCGAGCTGGGCCTTCGGAGACCGGCTCCGCTTCGGGGTAAGCGGGTGGCACCGCCCCATCAGTCGAAGCGTGAGAATCGTTTCAGTGGCAGTGACGGTCCTAACGCGGAGGAGTAGCTAGGCGAAACGTCAGATTACGACAATGGCGTGGACGGTAGATGCCGAATCTGATGGAAACTTGTAAGTAAAACTTAAGAGTTTTGGTAGAGTCTGGACTCCGATGAAAAAGACGGATGTCGATAATATGGGACCCTGATGAAAAAGGCGTGTGATGTAAATAAGGACCCGATGGAAAAGGTGGTCTGATGAATAAAGAGACCCCGATGGAAAAGGCGGTGGTCTGATGGATGAGACCCCGATGGTAAAGGCGGTGGTCTGATGAATGAGACCCCGATAGAAAAAGCGGTTGTCTGATGAATAATGACCCCGATGGAAAAGGCGGTGGTCTGATGAATGAGACCCCCCGATGGTAAGGCGGTGGTCTGATGAATAAGAGACCCCGATAGAAAAGGCGGTGGTCTGATGAATAAGAGACCCCGATGGAAAAGGCGGTGGTCAGATAAAGATGTGACCCTGTTGGATTCAAAAGCCGTGAACAGATAAATATGGTGGCCTGACAAGTTCTTTCCATTATTGGCGAAATCAGTTGTAGCTGGTTTTGCAATTCGAAAATGTAAGTTTGATATGCGAAGATCATTGACGTAGAGCCTGATCGTTCCGTCCATGATTGATAGAAATCAACTGTTGATTGCTTTTCGGAGTACTAACATGAAAGATTTGATATGCGAAGAATATTATTAATGCTTTTCAGTTCGGATGCAAGATTGACGTTGCCGAGCCTGAAAGTTCTATTCATGATTATGACCGAAATCAATTGTAGGCTGGTTTGGAAGTTCGGAAAATTTTGAAATACGAAACGATCATTGATGTTTTTTTCTGATTCGGATGCAAGATTGACGTTGTAGAGACTGACAGTTCAATTCATGATAGTGGGACCGATATCAATTGTAGGCTGGTTTTGGAGTTCGAAAAAGTAAGATGTTAAATGCGAAGAGTTCATTTTGCTTTTTTATTTGGATCAGATTGGCGTTGTGAACCTGACAGTTCTATTCATGATTGCATGACCGAAATCATTTTTTGGTTTTGGAGTTTGGTTTTGGAGTTCGAAGAAGGATTTGATATGAAAAAGATCATTGTAGCTTTTTCTGATTAGGATGCGAATCGGCGTTGTAGAGCCTGACAAGTTATTCATGATTGCAAGACCGAAATCATTTCTTTGGGTTTGGAGTTTGGTTTTGGAGTTCGGAAAGTAAAGATTTGATGACGAAGATGATTGATGCTTTTCTTCTTATTCGGATGCAAGATTGACGTTGTAGAGCCTGCAGAGTCTATTCATGATTGCATGATCGAATTATTTTTGTTTTTTTGGAATTCGAAAAGTTAGATTTGATATGCGAAAAAGATGATTGACGCAATTTTTTTTCCTATGCAAGATTGACGTTGAAGGCCTGACAAGTTATATTCATGATTGCATGACCAAAATCATTTATTTTGGATTTTAGAGTTTAGTTTTGGAGTTCGAAAAAGAAAGATTTGATATACGAAGATGATGATCGACGCTTGTTTTTCAGACTCGGATGCAAGATTGACGATGTAGAACCTGCAAAGTTCTATTCATGATTGCATGACCGAAATCATTTTTTGTTTTGAATTCGAAAAGTTAGATTTGTATGCGAAAATATGATTGACGCTTGTTTTTTTATTCGGATGCAAGATTGACGTTATAGAGCCTGACAGTTCTATTCAAGATTGCATAAACAAAACCAATTGTAGTTTGGTTTTGGAGTTCGAAAAAGTAAGATTTGATATGCGAAGAAGATGATTGATGCTTTTTTCTTATGGATACAAGATTGACGTTGTAGAGCCTGACAAGTTCTATTCATGATTGCATGATCAATTATTTTTTGGATTTTGGAGTTTGGTTTTGGGTTCGAAAAAGAATTTGATATGCGAAGATGATTGATGCTTTTCTTCTTATTCGGATGCAAGATTGACGTTGTAGAGCCTGACAAAGTTCTTTCATGATTACTGACCAAAATCAATTGTACTTTGGTTTTTGGGTTTGAAAAAATTAGATTTGATATGCGAAAAGAACATTGTAGCCTTTTTTCTGATTAGGATGCAAGATTGGCGTTGTAGAGGCCTGACAAGTTCTATTCATGATTGCATGACCGAAATCATTTGTTTGGTTTTGGGTTTGGAGCTCGAAAAAGTAAGATTTGATATCGGAGGAGAAGATCATTTATGCTTTTTCCAGATTCGTATGTCATTTTTAAGCCTGACAAGTTCTATTCATGATTACATGACCAAAATATTGTTTTGGTTTTGGGGTTTGAAAAAGTAAGATTTGATATGCGAAGAAGATAATTGTTGCCTTTTCTGATTCGGATACAAGATTTTCGTTGAGAGCCTGACAAGCTCTATTCATGATTGCGTGATCAAATCAATTGTAGGCTGGGTTTTGAAGATCGAAAATATAAGATTTGATGTGTGAGAAGATTATTAATCCAATTTCTGATTTGATAGATCAGATATAAGACTATTATTTAAAATTGCAATGCTCGATTTTTGAGTATCAATGTTAACATAATAACAGATTTTAAACCTTTGCAAAGTACAGGAGAGGTAATAATAGTATATATATGTACCAGCGTGAATAAAAATTCTGTATGTTTAAAATATAAGAAATAAAAATAAATAAATTAAAAACGAAAAAATGATTATTAAATTATTTACTAAAAACGGACCACCTGCATTCGAATCTAAAACATATTTTGCTGAACTGCATACAATGCTCATATTGAAAATAAAATAAACGAAATGACGTACGACCTGCATCGCTAACAGTACATGTTCTTCGAGTATAAAAGCGCATGCATGACGTGAGCTCGTCACTTTTTCGACGGACGCGGAACAGGCAGCCACAGCTCCGCTCTATTCGGCAAAGCGTGGGAGCCGCCTGGAGGACCAGCTCCGCTCTAACTTGAGCGTGGGGCCGCCTGGGCAGCTCCGCTTCGATCCGGGCAAGCAGGTGGCACCGCACCAGTCGAGCGTGGGAGCCGACTGTTGACCAGCTCCGCTCTTCTTGAGCGGTGGGCCCTTCGGAGGACCGGCTCCGCTTCGACCGGTAAGCGGGTGGCACGCCCCCATCAGTCGAAGCGTGAGAATCGTTTCAGTGGCCGGTGACGGTCCGCGGAGGGTAGCTAGGCGAAACGTCAGATTACGACATGGGAGATATGAAGGCTTTGGTTAGGTCTTATTGTTGATTTTTTACAAATATATTGCCAAAAGTTTGTTAATCATGTTGTAGCAAGTTTGATCGTTCAACCATGGCAAATCCATAATTTCATTCAAAAGATATTGTGATAGAGAAAAATTACCTGTATGGGTCATTTCATGTCTCCTGAAGTTGGGATGGTTGGCAAGGCGTGGCTGCAAAATCTACATTTACGGTCGCTCTCCAGTGTGAGTTCGCATATATGCGTAGGTGTGAGTTTCGCTTTGAACATTTTCAACAAACCTGCAAAAAACAAGAAAAATTGATACTTGTGATTTTTCTTTTCAATTGGAAGCTTAACAGAAAAGGTCATTCGATTTGCCTTCCATTGGGCAGAAAATCTATTTTATATAATTTTTCAAGCTTCGAACTTTATCATGATAAATAGAATCCTACGAAACATCATATAACTTCATTACCAGTGAAAATTAGATCTATAAGCTACCTGTATAATAATCTAATATAAAATGCACGTTTAAGTTTGAAAAATTTCCATATTATCTTAACATCACGTAGAATCAATGTTTTAAAATAAGTGGTGTAGAGGCTGATGATTCCTGATTATCTAAATGACGTTAAAATTTCGACAGAACATTAGATTAATCAAGCAAATTGAATAAGTCAACAGTATTTAACATTTATGATGTATTTAATTATTTTTATTAATTATCATGTTGACCACCAAATGATAGTTTAAGTGTGTATTAATATTCGAATGACATTTGTTACCGAAAAAATTCAACAAATCAATCTAATGACACAGATAGTAATAGAATTTTTTATCATAAATATGCCACAATCTTACCCCACCTGCGGATTGTCTATATGATTGGACATGTGAGTTTTAATCCATACTTGAGTCGAAATCTCATCCCGCGACAGCACTGTAAAAATGCAAATTTGAGTAACCAACTTTTTGAAATTTTGCTTGTACCAAATACCTGATGGGGCTTCTCATCTGTGAATTGTTTTGAATGCTGCATCAAAGTTAACTTCGAGATTATTTCTTATCGCATATCACATTTGTATTCCCTACCTCCATGTTCGATTGCTTCGTGTGCGCAGATCGAAGGCACCGAAAATTTCAGTCCACAGCGCACATTGCTGATTTCTGTGTTGTATTCCGTTTTGATGGGCAATAATCCTCTACTTCCTCGTCTTCGGTAGCACACCTGCACTGTTCGCTTATCAGTAGACTCAGGTCCGCTTCCTGCTTTTCGATCCAATGAGCTGCTTTCGTATGAGCCATTGAGATCCTGCTCGGTTTGAACGATTCTTTGCACTTTGTACCACAGCAGACCCAACGAGTTCTTGTTTGGTTGTTTCTTTGCGGGCTATCAAAGCCACAGGCTCGTCATCCCGATTCCTCTGAGATGCTTTCGCCGGGTACCGGCAATTTTGAAAGTTTGCATTTTTGCATTCCCAAATAACTTTCAAAAGTCGCACACGATTAATGTGGTAGTTCAAACTATGCGTTGATTTGAACCTGAGGACAACCGTTGCAGAGCGGTTTTGAATTTGTTTTCGCATTTTTCATTTTCCAAACATGGGATGTGCTACGATGAGTGTCCAACTCCTCGGCTCTTGAATATCTGTAAGCAACGCAGCAAATATGTTCCAGGATCAATTGTAATAACGTGAACCATTCTTGCTCTTTTCGTTAAGTTTCAAATCGTCTTCACTTTGCACGGTTGACGTTCAACTCTTTTCCGACGTTTTGCTTGGATTTCGATTCAAGCTAGTACGCTTTACCGATCGTAACCTCTTCATCGCTTGCTTTCAATCTATCGCTATCATTGCCAGGTACACCATTATCACTCTCGGAAGCAGCATCTTCACCAGTTCCATCTACAGGACTCAGGGGTTCACATTTTATGTTATGGAAGTGGATTTCCTCGGATATTTCTGCCTTTATTTGACTGCATACTGCGGCTTGTTCTTGCTCGCCAATCTTACGTAGCTCGCGATCGCAAATACGTGCGGTTTTTATAAAGGCGATCACCGATTAATGTTGAAACATTCGGTACAAATTACCGCAGGTAGGGCATCATTCTCTCAATCTGTTCATAAAATTGAATACGATTACATAAATGAGTATTGAAGAAAATATTCTTTGATGCATATCAAAGATGACCACATAATAATGGTGTCATCAGACCGTCATTTAAACTGTATCTAAATTGTTCCTAAAATAACTTTCCTTGACCTGATAAAGTCTTGTACTAACAGCTATCGTTTTAATAGAGCACCAATTACCATGTACCAAAACCATCATTCGTTTGGAAAGATGTTATTTCCAGTACCTATATTTGAAAATTACAACGATTAACATTAGCATTACCGACATTAGCATTTGAGCAATTCACTAAATTCGAGGTGGTACAAGCCAAGACTATTGTATGAGGTAGCAACTTTTATCCGATACCATAGATATTGATTTGGGACTAATCTATCTCTTAGATAGAATCAATGCACCCTCAATAGTCGAGATCTGTCTGCCACGTCCTTGCGAATGCTGAGGAAGGGAAGGATGGTTAGATGGACCCTACTTAAGAAAATGCAGAGAACTCTAGACCTCTCAGGTGCCACGGGAGGTTTTGGGATTGTGAAGGTTATAACAGTAGGAATCGTTTGGTAGAACGTGAAAACGAAAGAACAAAGATAGAAATACAAAGTAGAAGGGACAGGCCTGAATTGAACCCACGACCTCCTGCTTATAAGGCAGAAGCGGAGCCACTGGACCACGGCTCGTTATATTTTAAAATAACAACGATAGTCCATATTACATATTACGTTTGACACTCCATCAACACAATGTAGAGCCAATGGTCTAGGGTCAGATAAGCTAAAACATGTATTGTTGCTCAGACCTTATTGGTGACATAAATGATACCAACAGCAAGAATGGTTTCCATCATTGGGTGGTTCGTCAATAACACATTTCAGAGCATTAATTTCAAAATATATTTTTTGTTAAATTTTGTGTTTTCTATAACTCTGCCTAACGGTTCGTTGCTTAATTTCCACTAGTTACGAAGTTAAAGCGCTAATTGCATTAGCTATCACTGCTTATACTAAATGATTGAAATTTTGTGATCTTTGCACTTACGTAACTAATAGAATTTCATTGTGGCATACCCTGGAAAGGTAGTTAACAGTTACAGCTAAAAGGTGAATGAGTCTCATTTAATACAATGGCCGGGAATCTGCTAAAACGCACGCCTCAAAAATTACACAATTTTTCTTTACAAGCTTTCGTTAGAATTTAATTGAATAAAAATCGTATTAGTTTCTTCTACTACAACTAAGGATATCTCACAATAAATGTGTGGATGAATTGATTTAAAATGATTCCCGTTTTACTTTTACGATCAAAGTATCACAAGTCAGTCAATAAGCCGCTTGGTACGTTTTGGCAGAACCCCGACCACATGGATATTACAAAAAAAATTCTACTACCTGAACGGCGGTGCATTCGTAATTATGTTCGCTATGACTGCACCATCCGAAAAAAATCGGAATCTGCTTACGTTGGCGCTTGTTCTGATTTGCTGCCATACAGGTTCGAACTTCCATCACATCTTTCTTGAAGGCATTCGTTTTAATCATAGCACTAACAAATTACCCAAAAATCAAACCGATAAAATTCCAACTCATAAAAAACACTTATTTCGATTTGGAAATTTTGTTTGTAAACAAGCATCAATTTCGTGTGAGTCGCGGTGTACTTTAATCCGAGTTAGTCACGAGAAAGAACGATCTTGAATCTCTTGAATACTTGTATGCAACATCACGCTAATAATTGTCTTAAGATTTCGGTAACATGTCATGGCTATCTTGATGACATTAAACTTGTCGATAATTTGAATAACATTTTAATTAATCAGTTTGCACAGTGGTTTTATAATATTCTATTCGTCTAAATATATCTGACTGGATACAGGGATGGTATCGCATTCACTACATAGCACTATACTTTGCCATCTGCTTCGCTTTTGGGAGATTTTCCCGACATGGAAACCAAATTTTATGAGCAGCTGATTTGTTTTCTGCAATGCTAAACTGTAAATTATTTTATTTTCAATTGTACAATAATAAGGTGTTCAATTTACTCCAAATAAACTGGTTTCCTCTCCTCTGTACTACCTTTTTTCTTCGTATGTTGAGTAAGGTCCTAATACCTATTTTTGTGGCGGATTTTGTAGTTTGTAGTTCAAAGTCACTCCTAATGGGGATTTTATTTTTACCGTATCTGCATTTAAGTATTATGAAATTGTTCACATTTATTTTTGTTAACTTGTGTTTTGGAGCTGGGAATAGTTAATGCACCTGGGGTGGGCCTCTTTCCTCATTAATAATAAAGTGAGATCTCCCTTATTTCTTGCAATACTTTTCTGATGTGTTTTGATGATGATGAGTCGTTTTTGATGATGATGAGCTACGCTTGAATCTAGCTAGATAGGTACTTGACATTAATAGGATTCACTGAGTAGAAGTTTTTTTTCAAAACTAGGTGCGTGGCGTCTTATGTACCTTCATATTTTCATGATTTAACATTTTCATAGTACACTACAAAACATCCCAGGAAGGAAAGCTTCACAACCTGTCATGTAATCTTTATGCAGACGACGTCCTGGCACATGACCTGCTATCTGATACTCAAACAAATAATATTGCCTAATTTTCTCAAAATTGCACGCGGCGAACCCTTCATGAAAGGTACCGCGCTTTCTCACCCGTTTACTTGATTCTTATGGGTGAATAGCATTGCGGTGTATCGTTTGCCGCGACAGTCATTCGCCGCGTGAAGTTTTGTAAGTATACCCATTTGGGAACACTACAAACGCCGCGCAGTGTATCATATCAGAAAATCTGACAATAATTAAATTCTTTACAATTTCCAGCTTCTTTTATAAGAGATGTCATCCGAGTTAACTTTGACTCTAGTTGATGTTATATTCTACAAATATATATAAAATTTGATATAATTCCTTATTATAATGTTATCCATTTCACTACATATTTATATACAACCGAAATAAGAACTTGAAAAAACGCGGTGCGTATGGTACGAGTATGTTCACGCATCCTTCAACCCTTAGATTCGTGATATCATCATTTGAGTGACTACTTGAACACGATACATCTCGAAGAATCATCTCTGCAGTAAACACAACGCAGTGGGCCTGGCCGTTTGAAGTTTATGTCATACCACTGGTATGCTGTGAGCCTCAATATTGACAAGACAAATTATTGGACGTCATCTATGTATCTCAATGATTTTCTTGGATGCTTTTTGTACTGGCTGCGTTTGTGTTCGATTAGATTAGACATTTATTTTGACTAACTTTTCTTTCTTTTCACCTTTCTTTCAACTTTTCTTCGCTATTCACCACCGTCGCATCTTTCCTTTTGCATCTCTTAGACGTCCCCACCGATGTGTATCAAATGAGCGTCTAGTATGGAACGAAAATGCGTTCATATTTTTTTATACTTCTTGTTCTTGCACCGGTTGTTTCTATCAAGGTTGTTGAAGTAATCATGCTTCGCCCGGTGGTAGAATATCCAGTGCTATTGAGGCAAACACGAAATAAATAAATCAGGAAAAAATATTATTTATTTTCAAATCTTTCAGAGCTCCTTTTTGTAATATAAATATGTAATGCATTTTGTGATTATCAGATTACAAGACACACATCTGCTAGGTGGCGCTTATTGCAATAATTTAGTGAGGTGGATACAAAGTTGTTCGGGTAGCCATAACATTTATGATGAAGACTAGTTTAGTTTGGAATTCATACGCATAGCGGCGCTAGTGTATGAGAAATAACCTGTTAGGTTAAATATTTCTAAATCCGTTAGAGTTGAAAATGGCCATCTTCTAAAGTTATCCGATTATCTAAGCAAAATTTTAAACGACATCTGCTTTTGTAAACAAGATTCAAACGACAATTTGACGAATCTGATAGCTCTCCCGCAAACCAACACCATCAACAGGTAGCAGAACCTTCATCTACCTATTGGTGGTGCTGGTTTCGAGGAACAATCATCGTCAAATCTCTTGAATCTTATTTACAACGAATAAATCATTTAAATTTATCTAATCTAGGTTGGTTAATATGAATTTAAAGGGTAGTCAAAACCAAGTTTAGTTTGAAACCGCAATACTCGTTCCAGTTGAGTCGATCGGTCAAGTACGAGACACTGAAGATGGCTTTACTGTAGAAGTCAAATAAGTATCTGTCAAAGGTACAACCAAGTGGTGGAATTAAATGGAATTGTACGAACTCGTCTTATGGCAAGTAACTTGTAGAATACGGCAATATCTGAAATTTCAGATTTTGAGATATTTAACCTATCAATTTATTTCTTATACACAAGCGCCGCTAAGCGATTGTGTTTAAACTAAACTTGCATGCATCATGACGTTTCACTCAACAACTTTGTGGAATAAGGCAATATTCTAAAAATTTCAGTTTTCGATATATCTAACCTAGCAGGTTATTTCTTATACACTAGCGCCACCAAGCGGTTAAATCTTAATCTAAAGCTGCGTTGGTCATAATGGTTTGACCACCCGGACAACTTTGTAGAAGGCGGCAATATTCTAAAATTACATATTTTGAGATACCTGACCTATCAGGTTATTCTAATACAACACTGATAGCGTTAATAAACTTGCTTTCATCATGATGGTTTTAATCATCCGAATTTAGAAAACATCAATATTCTTAAGATTTCAACCACAGACAAACAGACAAACCTCATCAAATTTATCTTTAATGATTTACTGGTCGATTCAAATAATCATTAGTTGGCCAATCGTATCATCGTGGCGCGCATCGGATTTGCTTGAGTTTGACGTTTACTCACTACCGCCATCTGGTTCGTGATTTGTAACTGAAATCACAGATGTCGTTAGTGTTTGAATGACGATGAATTTGATGAGGATTGTTCAATGTGTATATGTCTGTTTGTCTGTGTTTCAACTATCGAATACTAACCTTGTAGGTTATTTCCAATTCACTAGCGCCGCCAAGCGGTTGTATTTCAAATTGTTTTTCGTCATGATGGTTTTGACCTCCCGAACAACTTTGTAGAAGACGCCAATATTCTAAAATTCCAGATTTCGAGATATCTAACCTATCAGGTTATTTCATATGCACTACGCCGCCAATCAGTTGAAATCCAAACTAATGACCTCCATCACAATGGTTTTGATGATGAATAACCAACAATTTTTCAGAATGCGCATTTTTATTTATCGTTACTCTTTATTTCCGTGTGATGGTTTGGCAACGGTTGGAGCCGTCGCCAAATTTGCCAACTCCTATTCACCGAAGGTTGCGTTTACATTTCCCAACCCGTTTACCAACGACCGGTGCGAGTTCGCGTGATAGAGGTTGCTATTTTGGCTTTATTTACGCACTGGTGGGGATCGTCTTACACTTCTACTAGGTGCGAGCTAACATGTTGCCCTTTGCTGCAACTAGGACTCAATGCGACGTCGTAAATGAGCTAGCAGTAAATAGGCTGTCAACAAAAATACATCCGCCACGGTACATCGCGACAATTGGAACTGCAGAGGTTGCGATCGGACACATACGCATGGCGTTGAAACGACACAAAGAAACCACCATGGGATCAACGTCTAACGGCCCGTTTACAATGAGCTAGTTCTGGCGGACAATGCACTATCCGATAGCACGAAATTAGCATAATGTAACACTTGTTGAGGCAATTCCTGTTTACATGATGCTAATATCGTACTGGTATTGTCGGACGTGCATGCGCTAATCATACTCTAAACGAATAATCCCGTTTACATAGAGCTAGTTCTAGCGGACAATGCACTATCCGACAATACTAGCGCAATATTAGCGTAGTAACAGGAATTGTCCTCGCTAATAAGCGTTTCATTGTGCTAATATCGCTGGTATCGATATCGATATCCGCTAGCTATCATATGTAAACGAACGGCTGAAGAAGAAAGAAAGAACTCACGCAATTCTCACTTATTGGCAATCGCGCTACCAATCACTGATCTCTCATCACACACACTATGCGCGACAGAGAAGCGGCGACATCACCTCCCACGCTCAGTGCCAGCCAGACCACAGCGGACTGCACAAACCAGTGCGACAAATAAAGTCCGCATTAAAAGTGCACAGTTTGGTGAAATTTGAGGCAACGGATTTAGCTGATTTCAATAAAGAACATTCTGAACCTCGTCGTCGCAGCACTGGCGCATAGTTTGCACGGTTGCTCTGGCGGCATAATTGATGGGAAGAGGAACCCAGCACGTAAAACGCTCGCGAGACCGTCGTACAGGAAACGTCGTGGAAGCGAAACACCCTCTCGAAGCAGGCTATCGCAGCAAATTGGCGACCATATCTGCTTTTCGGTAACGGAGGAGAAGTGAATCGCCAGAAAAATCGTCCAACCGGACAACAGAAGACCTAAGGGTGGTGAAAATACGAACTCAGTTAACATCTCCGACTAAAGGGCACATGCATTAGCACGCATACTCGCCGATGTGCTCAAGGACCGTGGATTCGGCATCGTAGCGCTGCAGGAGGTTTGTTGGAAGGGATCAATGGTGCGAACGTTTAGAGTAATCATCACATCTACCAGGCTGCAGCACCACACGAGCTGGGAACAGCTTTCATGGTGATGGGCGATATGCAAAGGCGCGTGATCGGGTGGTGGCCGATCAATGAAAGAATGTGAGGTTGAGGATCAAAGGCCGGTTCTTCAACTGGCAAATCAACGTCCATGGCCCACACTCCGGAAGCACTGATGATGATAAGGACGCATTCTACGCGCAGCTGGAACGTGAGTACGACAGCTGCCCAAGCCCAAATCATCATAGGAGATTTGAACGCTCAGGTTGGCCAAGAGGAGGAGTTTAGACCGACTATTGGAAAGTTCAGCGCTCACCGGCTGACGAACGAAAACGCCTACGACTAATTGTTTTCGCCGCCTCCAAGAATATGGCCATTCGAGCACCTACTTCCACACAGCCTCCGTATCGGTACACCGGAATCACCACTGCAGACAGAATCACAAATCGACCGTTCTGTTGATGGAGGCACTTCTCCGACATTATCGACGTCAGGACATATCGTGGCGCTAACGGGACTCTGACCCTATCTGGTGATGGTTAAACTGCAAAACTCATCCGTCATCAACAATGTTCGGTACCGACGACCGCCGCGGTACGACCTGAGCGACTGAAACGCACAGATGTCGCCACTGCATCCGCGCAGCATCTCGAACGCGTTGCCGAAGAGGTGAGCTCGATGGGGCCCTCTTGAGGACTGCTGGAATACAGTCATTAACGCCATTAACGACGCAGCGGAGGCAACGTCGGATATATGGGTCGAAGTCGACAGAACGATTGGTTCGACGAAGAGTGCGAACAGATTCTGGAAGAAGGACGCGCAGGCGGAAAAGTTCGACTCCAGCGCATCCCGCAAAGGAAGCACAAAGTTGCCGCGAGCCGAAATGTGCCGGGATAAGGATGGGAGCATCTTGACGGACGAACGTGTGGTGATCGAAGATGGAAGCAGCACTACGAGAACATCTGAATGGCGCTGAGTACAAGCAGTGAAAGTCAAGGCGGCGGAGGAAGATCACGTCAGTTCAGCGGACGATGGAAGCCAACCAGCCCAGCAGGGGAAGTTAAGGATGCCATTCAACGGCTAAAGACCAACAAAGCCGCTGGAGGATGGTATCGGCTCATCAAGATGGGCCCGGAAAAGCTCTTGCCTGCACAAACTGATAGTCAGATCTGGGAAACCGAACAGCTACCGGAGGAGTGGAAGGAAGGGTTATAGCCCCATCTACGAAAGGCGACAAACTGGAGTGTGAGAACTTTCGAGCGATCACCATCCTTAATGCCGCCTCAAAGTGATATCCAGATCATCTTCCGTCGTCTGTCACCATTAGTGAACGAGTTTGTGAGGAAGTTATCAAGCCGGCTTCGTTGACGGCCGCTCGACAACGGACCAGATCTTTCTGTACGGCAAATCCTTCAAAAATGCCGTGAATACCAGGTCCCAACGCACCATCTGTTCGTTGATTCAAGGCGGCATCAGCAGTATAGACCGCGTAGAGCTATGGAATATGGACGAGAACAGCTTCCTGGGAAGCTTACCGAACTGATCAAAGCAACGGTGGATGTGTCCAAAACTGTGGAAGATTTCGGGCGAACACTCCGTTCGTTCGAATCGCGCGGGACTAAGACAATGATGGACTTTCGTGCCTGTTGTTCAACATTGCGCTAGAAGGTGTCATGCGGAGAGCCGGGTGTAACAGCCGGGGTACGATTTCAACAGATCCAGTCAATTTATTTGCTTCGCGGATGACATGGACATTGTCGGCCGAACATTTGCAAAGGTGGCAGAACTGTACACCCGCCTGAAACGTGAAGCAACAAAGTTGGACTGGTGGTGAATTCGAAGACAAAGTACGCTTGTGGGCGGAACCGAGCGCGACAGGGCCGCCTGGGAAGCAGTGTTACGATAGCAGGGGATACCTTCGAGGTGGTCGAGGAATTCGTCTACCTCGGATCCTATAACAGCTCACAACAACGTTAGTCGTGAAATACGAAGGCGCATCATCTGTGAAGTCGGGCCTACTACGGGCTCCAGCAGAAACTGCGTCGAAAAGATTCGCCACCGCAAATGTGTCATGTACGACGATAATAAGACCGGTAGTCCTCTACGGACATGAAACATGGACAATGCTCGAGGAGGACTTGCAAGCACTCAGGTATTCGAGACGGGTGCGGACCATCTTTGGCGGTGTGCAAGAAGACGGTGTGTGGCGGCGAAGAATGAACCATGAGCTCGCCCAACTCTCAGCGAACCCAGTATCCAGAAGGTAGCTAAAGCCGGAAGGTACGATGGGCAGGACATGTTGCAGAATGCCGGACAGCAACCCTGCAAAGATGGTGTTCGCTTCCGATCCGCAGGTACGAGACGGCGTGGGCGCAGCAGAGCAGATGGGCAGACCAGGTGCAGAACGACTTGGCGAGCGTGGGGCGTATCCGAGGATGGAGAGAGTGCCTCGAACCGTGCATTTTGGCGTCAAATTATTGATTCAGTGTTATCTGTTTAGATTTAACTAAATAATGAATGAACATTGCAGGGTCTTTTGTTTTATACATTCTCGCTTCTTGTTACCGTACCGTGATGGTGTTGCTATGAGGGCGCAAGCCTGCCGCGGTGCGTGGATTGGACAAGCCAAAGTAACCAACCGACTATCAGCGTGTGTTCGTGATGAGAACGATTGTGAGCGGTGGTCCGGGTTGGGACGGACGGACACATGCATCGCGGTGAAAGCCGACGGATACCAGAAGTGAGACATCGGAAGTGTGGTGTTTGCCTCGATGCGGCTATCAGTGATCGTCGGTGGGTGGTCGCTGCGTCCAGAGTCTGCCTGGTGGCGGAACCAAACAACGGAACGGCACAGTGGCAACGGTGTGTCGTTGGCTCCGCGGAGCGTGAACCTTCCATTAGTTTAAGAAAACGTGTATGGGCATCGAGCCAGAGTAGAGGATAGGTCTTGAGGTCAGGTGTGAGAATAGGCCACGATAAAATTAATATAAGCTACGTTTAAACTGAAATATTCGCTTTGTGTTTTGTTGGTGCTCATAGCCCACAGTGTTTGTGATCGTTCCATCTTTGGTAGTTTCCACCTTGCTCTCCTAGTCGGAAATCTACAAGCTCTTCCCGCCGAAGAGGCGCTTACAAACTTCGTAAATCGCTGCCGTCGACTTCTTCAGCCGACAGTTGGCGATGGAACGTACCTCGGTTGCTGTCACTCGCAAAGTTATGTCCAGCTTGATATCGGTTCGACGTTGATCGCAGTGGCACAGAACCACACTCGAATTTCTTCGTTGATTTCTTCAAACCCTACTTCTCGCGTTGGCCACAGTTCTTGTGGCCAATATAGAACAATTACACAAAACCATTCTCTCTTACTTTGTAACGGCGGCCTTGACCCCTTCATCAGCACGTCTGCGATGTTTAGTTTTGGTCGGAACACATCGCCAGTCGCTACCTTCGTCAGCTCCTGAAACTCGCCGACTTGAAATGCAACGTGGTTGAGCAATGTTGATCCGAGTTGAGCCAAACTACACGTGCGGGAATCCGCCAAGCGTTAGCGTCCCAAACGAGACAATTTTTCAGGCTTCTTCGGATTATGGACGATGTTGAGAGGTGATACAAGGCCTGATCGGAGGGGTACCTGAAAGTTCTTCCGATAGCGACATGTAGCCTTTCAAGAGAGCCTTCTTTCAAGATGGAAGCCTTTTCAAAAGGCCAAAGCCTTCTTCAAAAGGCGGAAACCTTCTTTCACAAAGCCAAACTTCCTTTCAAACCAAGAGGCCGGAGCGTCCTTTCAAGAGGACCGAAGCCTTCTTTCGAGAGGCCTGAAGTTTTCTTTCAAGAGACCCGGAAACTCCTTTCAAGAGGCCCAAGCATCGTTACAAGAGGCCGAAGCCTTTTCAGGGCAGGCCTCCTTTCAAGAGCCAGAGCCTCCTTTCAAGAGGCCAGGCCTCCTTTCAAGAGGCCAGAGCCTCCTTTCAAGAGCCGAAGCCTCCTTCTTTCAAGAGGCTCAGTAGTATCCTTTCTAGAGGTTCAAGCCTTCTTTTAAGAGGTTCGAGCCTTCTTCAAGAGGCCGGAAGCCTTATTTCAAGAGGTCCAAGCCTCCTTTCAAAGGCCCAGAAGCCTCTTTCTAGAGGCCGAAGCCTCCTTTCAAAAGGCCCAGGCCTCCTTCAAAACGGGAGCCTCCTTTAAAGAGGCAAGCCTCCTTTCTAGAGGTTTGAAGCCTTCTTTCAAGAGGCCCGGAAGCCTCCTTTCAAGAGGCCCGAAGCCTCCTTCAAGAGGCCAGAGCCTTCTTAAGAGATACGGAAGCATCCTTTCAAGACGCCGAAGCCTCCTTTCAAGAGCCCAGAGTCTCCTTTCAAGAGGGCCGAAGCTTCCTTTCAAGGGCCAGAGCCTCCTTTCAAGAGGCCAGAAGCCTCCTTTCAAGAGGCCAGAGCCTCTCTTTCAAGGGCAGGCCTCCTTTCAAGGGCCAGGCCTCTTTCAAGAGGCAACCTCCTTCAAGAGCCAGAGCCTCGTTTCAAGAGGCCAGCCCTCGTTTCAAGCCAAGCCTCGTTTCAAGAGCCCTGAAGCCTCCTTCAAAGAGCCAGGAAGTTTTCTTTCAAGAGGCCGGAATCCTCCTTCAGAGGCCGAAGCCTCCTTTATAGAGCCCAGGAAGCCTCCTTTCAAGAGCCCCGAGCCTCCTTTCAAGAGGCCTGGAAGTTTTCTTTCAAGCTTGAAGCCTCCTGTCAAGAGGCCAGAAAGCCTCCTTTCAAGAGGCCAGAGTCTCCTTTCAAGAGGGCCAGGCTTCTTCAAGGCCAGCCTCTCAAGAGGCCCGAAGCCCTCCTTTCAAGAGCCAGAGCCTCCTTTCAAGAGGCCAGGCCTCTTCAAGAGGCCGACCTCCTTTCAAGAGGCCAGGAAGCCTCCTTTCAAGAGGCCGGAAGCCTCGTTTCAAAGAGCCCAGAAGCCTCGTTTCAAGAGGCCCAGAAGCCTCCTTTCAAGAGGGCCCGGAAGCCTCCTTTCAAAAGTCTCAGGCCTCCTTTCGAGGCCGGAGGCCTCCTTTCAAGATGCGGAAGCCTTCTTTCAGAGGCCGGAAGCCTCCTTCAGAGGCCGAGCCTCCTTTCAAGGGCCAGGCCCTCCTTCAGAGGCCAGGAAGCCTCTTTCAAGGGCCCAGAGCTCCTTTCAAGAGGCCCGGAAGCCCTCCTTTCAAGAGGCTGGAAGCCTCCTTTCAGGGTCAGGCCTTCTTTCAAAGGGTCACAGCCTCCTTTCAGAGGCCCAGAGCCTCCTTTCAAGGGCCCAGAAGCCTCCTTTCAAAGGCTGGAAGCCTCCTTTCAAAAGCCTCAGGCCTCCTTTCAGGCCGAAGCCTTCTTTCAAGAGGTCACAAGCCTCCTTTAAGAGGCCCGGAAGCCTCCTTTCAAGAGGCCAGGCCTCCTTTCAAGAGGCCGGAAGCCTCCTTTCAAGATGCCCGAAGCCTCCTTTCAAGAGGCCCGGAAGCCTCCTTTCAGAGGCCCAGAGCCTCCTCAAGAGGCCCAGGCCTCCTCAAGGGCCAGGAAGCCTCCTTTCAAGAGGCCCGGAAGCCTCCTTTCAAGAGGCCAGAGCCTCCTTTCAAGAGGCCCAGGCCTGCTAAAGAGCCTCCTTTCAAGATGCCCAGAGCCTCCTTTCACAAGGCCCGGAAGCCTCCTTTCACAAGGCCCAGAAGCCTCCTTTCACAAGGCTCAGAGCCTCCTTTCAAGAGGCGGAAGCCTTCTTTCAAGAGGCACAGAGCCTCCTTTCTGGGGGTTTGGAAGTCTTCTTTCAAGAGTTTGGAAGTCTTCTTTCAAGAGGCCCAAAACTTCCTTTCAACCTTCTTTTAAGAGTCCAGGGAGCGCCCGAAATCCGTTTAAAGAAGATTCCTAAGCATCCTTTCAAGACGCCTGAACCTCCTTCCTAATTCAGAAGCCTCCTTTCAAAAGCTCAGCCTCCTTTGAAGGGCGGAACCTCCTTTGAAAGGCTGAAACCTTCTTTCTAGAGGCTCGAAGCCATCTTCAAGAGGTCCGAAAGCCTCCTTTCGAAAGCCGAAGCCTTCTTTCAAAGGGCAGGAAGCCTCCTTTCAAGTTCCAGGCCTTCTTCAAGAGGCGAAGCCTTCTTTCAAGGGGCGGATACCACCTTTCAAGCCGAGAATAAGTTAGGCCCTTTTCTAAAGATAGTCCAAATAAATTTTAGGCTAAAAACTATGTATGCAAAGTGGTTTTGTGACAGTCTACATGTCCAAAAGTTTAATTGAAATCTGAGAGGTGCGCAGCCTCGAATACGATTGGCGCGAAATGCGACGATTGGCGCAAATGGTTGATTTTTTTTATTTGGGTCTTTTAATTCTAGATTAACCAGACACCAATATAATGATATAAGATGATAAGGTCGTGGAAAGATTTTGTATATTTTCTTTTAGTTCTATGATTTGAAACAAAGATAATTTAATTCAGGAAAGTTTATTATTCCAGAAACCTATATATAATGTATGCGCTCATAAAATTTCACTTCCGGGTTACCATAGCTTCTACACTATTTATATTTTTCTTAGGGTAGTTATGCGTACTTTTACTCTCCTCGATTTTATTATTCGGCCGCTACAATCAATTACTCGGTTATTAATACATTATTATTACCTCAAGTTTTCAGAATTCGGCCATTTGGTTGAGGCGACTGGTTAATAATGAATGGGAGGTCCTACTAAAATCATCTTTCAATCTTAGATGAGCCAGCCAGTAACAAACCTCTTTAATAAAGACGATAATAATAATCTTTCTTCTGTATGTCATTGTATCGCCTTTTCCGAAACGATATTTCACTGAATACGCTAACAGTTATTAACAACATATGGTAGAACGAAGATATTTTTACTTAAGATAAGTTCTTTCCAAATAAGGCCATACTTCATCGAATCAAATCAGAACTTCTATGTACGTACCATACGAGCCCGGTGCGAACGATGGAACGACATTATAAACAGCGACCGTCGCTGGTGATAAACGGCAGCTGTATTGATGATGATGGGCATTTGCTGTTGGACTGGCTGCAGAACAGCAGTGACTGGCGGTGGCGCAGCTGGACTGACTACGCGAATCGTTACCGGAACGTTTGGATGTAATCGGTTTTGATTACTATCTTCGTCACTGCTTTGCACATCAATCATATCGGATGGGCGCTTGCCATGTGGAGCACGAGCGAGCTGCTCTTCCCAAAACGTTTTCGCATATTTCGCATTTGATCCTTTCATCCCGTGTGAATGGTTTACCGGTATTGTGGTTTCGTGTTCCAACATCGTTCGTTTCAAGATGACGATTTTTCACATAGAGCACATATAGTTTTTCACCTGAGGACAAAGGTCCAGATTTAATTATAGTAAACATGGACTTTCTTGAATAACAATACAAATAACTGCTCACCAGTATGGGTCATTTCATGTCTCCTGAAGTTTGTATGATTAAAGCGTGATCACAAAAGCGACATTTGTATGGTCGCTCTCGGTGTGTACGCATGGCGCAGGTGCAGTTTAGCCTTGAACATCTTCAAGCAAACCTGGGATAGGAATAAGTCAGGATCTTCTATAAGTTAAATGGTTGCGAAATGTTCAACTCGCTTACCTCACACTTGTACTGTGGAACCTCTACATGATTGGACATGAATCTTTAATCCTGACTCTGGCGGAATTGCCCGCAGACAGGTACTGGAATATTTATTAATTAGTTATATTGTCCTAAATATATATGATATGAACAATGCAATAGGCAATTTAGAATATAATATTAAAATATTAGATAGACAAATCCAGTTTCATCTACTCACCTGATGGTTTCTCATCCGTGTGAATTGTGTTCACATGTTTAATCATGGTACTCTCCTGGTGAATGTTTTGTAAATTTACATAGAACACGCTACCACCGCCGTGCTCTTTTGCGTCATGCATATTCAGACCGTCCGGGGTGGTGAACTTCAGCCACACAAAGCGCACTGATAGTTGAGGCGCTTGTATTTACGCCTTTGATGGTTGATAATTTTCGCTTGTCGGCAAATCGTCGGAAGCAGACCTGACACTGTTCCGGTAGGTCCGGGTTTCCAGATCTGCCTCCTGCTTGTCAATCCATGGAGCCCTGAATGCTCAATCAAATCTTGCTCGTTCGTAAACGATTCGCCACTTTGGCGCACAACCCGCGAATTCTTGTTTCGTCGTTTCCAACCGCGCAATCAATGCAACCGGTTCATCTTCCGGGTGGATTCTGAGATTTCCGCCGTTTACCAGCAACTTTGAAACGGAGTTTGCATTTGTTGCATTCCCAAACTGTTTTCAAGAGTTGGACACGGTCCTTGAAGATTAACGCTTCGTTGAGTCGTATTTCCGTTGGCAGCCGTCGCAAACTATTTTTTCTTGCAGGGTCGCGAAGGTTTCCTTCCCTTTGGCGTGCAACGTTTGACGATGAACATCCAGCTCACAAAGTATTGAAAATGTGTAGACAACCACAGCAGATGTGACTGCTGAAGAAACTTCTAACCGTGAATAACAACTTTTCTTCCTCGTTAAGTGTCTGACTCTCCTCGTTTTGAATGGTTGCTTCTTTGGTAATGGTTTTGCAATCCTCTTTCGTGTTTCGGCTTTGATTTCAATCCAAGTTTCTCCCGTTTCACCGTTCGTTGATCTCTTCATCAGTTCCTTTCCAATCACTGTCGGAATCATTCAATTCAATTTCATAATCGATCTCAGGAACGGATTTCCAGTTTCATCGACCAACTGCTCCAGTGGCTCAGATTTTATTTTGGAGATTTCTCTACGGTGATTCGGTTTCCATGAGGAATCTACGGACTATTTCTTCCTTGAAAGCTTTCGTAATTTACTGTCGAATTGCGAGTAGTTTTGATGAAAGCGACAAGCAGTTTTATAGTTTCAAGCACTCTGCGCAAATCACTTCGAGTAGTGTCGTTTCATCAATCTGATGTAATAGAAGAGAATGAACGGATTTTAAATAGTGTGTACGAAGTGTACCCCTAGAAGGCTCACAATACCAAGTGTCCAAGACCGTTGGAAAATATTATGCAGGTTGAAAGACTTTCCGGATAAATAATTCATCTAATCGGAAGAATTCTACAGGAAGTTATTTAACATAATAGGAATTGTAATGTTTTGAAACATCCGTAGTTGTGGACTGAGACTCAGATATTACAAATGAAGTGACCAGAAGAGGCGAGCATCAAATGATCCAACAAGTTTACGGTCCCTAACAACATGCAATGTAATAGTTTCGGTCCATCATAATACGGATACGGAAATAACATTTGAAAAAATAAAATTAGTGTCACGGAGGATGATTCTGTAGCAATCTTAGGGAAGTGCAACTAGACATGCAGTTCATAATATATTACCTGAACGGAAGCATACTCGGTGATGAGATTCGCTATCAGAGTACCATCAAATTTGGAGAATATGGGAATCTGCTTCCGATGCGTCTGTTCGGCTTGGCTGGTTGACTCATACACACGTTCGACACATCCCTCCACGGATTTCTGCTTGTGGTTCTTTCGATTTTCATGGTGCAATTATTTCGTTCAGGCAAGAACACTAATTTTATTTTGCAAATTTAACTGAGAAGCTGCAGTACTGTTGACTCCTAATCCACCGAGCGCGATTGTAAATAAATAATTTTGACACATCGGTGTCCCGTTTCCCGTTACATCCGTTTCGTTGAATCAATCGTGGAAAGATCTCTGCGCGTGAGAAGGTAACAGACCTGAATGCGCTGCACCAAAGCGAATGAGTGCGTGAGTGCTGGGAGGATAATAATTGGGTGAAACAAAATATATTTTAGTTACCAGATAAAGTTGTCGCTTCGGTTCCCTCCGTTCTGTTGTCCGAAACATGTATGTCTAACTGTCAAATCGTATGTATTTTGCATTCATTGACATTTAGATCCCCTATCCTCGCCAGCAAAAGATGTTCCGGAATCCGGACAGCGACGACACGAATAGAAAATACAATGAATAATATTAAAATTCATAAAATTATACATTTTATTTATGAACAATAAGTTCTATTGTCAATTAATTTTCTTATTTTGTTCCAATAAACGTACAATAAAATGCATTGACAGAAAAATGTTGACAATAGAATTAAATAAATTCTATTGAATTGCAAAAGTTTGTTCGAAATAAACGATTTTTTATTTACGGTGACTAACAATCCTATTTTCTTTATGTAAAACTTCCATTTACAATAGGTTTATTGGAAAACAATATTCCTATCAGTTTTCCGCGAGCGATAATAATATAGCTTGCCTGCGGTTAGTCTCTGATTTGACATTTGGAGTCAACTGCCGCTCGAGCATTCTGACCAATGTGGAATATAAGAAGGTGCTGATTAAGTGAATTCAAGCCTTCTTGTGACACATTGATCAAAATTTCGAACAGTGGGTGCAGTTGACCTCAACGTCTCGACTAACCACAGGCATACTTTTTAAATGAAAATAGGGATGATAGTGCCGTAACAATAAAAATCGTTTGAACAACTACATCAATAAATTTATTTATAACAATAGAGTTTATTTGATACAATTAAATTTATCGTATTGTAATTCTATTGGACTTTTTATTCGGACGCGATGATCTTTATCTAGTAACTATAAAATATCTTTGGTGAAACCAGGTGAATATTGTCGTAACAACTTAGAATTCGTCAGGACTTCCAGACCAATTTCTTCCGAAGTTTTATCTGTCAACTAATTGATGCGTTGCGATCTTTAGGCAATCCAGCGCACTACTTCCGAAGTTTGGAAAGTTGCTATGCGGAAAAATCAACTTCGAGTATAAAAGCGTTCTATCTTTATTCCGGATAGACAATACTGAGTCAACGTTTGGAGTTTAATATTTAGCAGAGATTGACAATAATTCTTTCTCATCAAACTTTCTTCAATATTTTCACTGCATAGCTATAATGAAAAATTCAAAGTTTTCTTGAAATAGCGGTATCCAGCTTTTCGCGTACAGTAATGTCGGCTTCTGTGGTTTCAGTGTTTCCGTCCCTGTACTTCTTTGGCATCTGGCTGGTGTTTGACAGCTTGATGAACATCTCCCTCATCATGCACGGTAATAAACTCCATGCGAACTTTCTGCATTTGAATATGCACTATTGGAATCAAATCAATATCAATACAGCTATGCACTCAAGACCACCACTTCCATTTGACGTGCACAATGTTTTGGATATAAAACAACAAAATAAAAAATAATTACCTCACTCAGATTTGAATAACATACCTTTCTTGATTTCAAATCAAAATGTTCCACATAATGTACCACACTCACATCTGAGTTTTCAGAACACTGTCGAAAGATTAACATTAATGCTGTTCAATGAGCAGCTCGAAGAAGCTCGAAGTTATTCCCATCCTTCTCATGTCCGTTTGTTAACAAAAAAGGACGAGAACAACTTCGAGCAATGTTGCAATCGAGTTGTAGAGATATTTTCTTTTAGTCCTAGAATGAAAGATATCCAATTCGATCTTTTATTTGATTTCATATTTATATTGTGAAACTGTTTTGCTTAGCACTTTGTCATCACAGTATCATCACAGACAAACAGACAACACATTTAACATTCACTCATCAAATTCATCGTCATTCTAACACTAACGACGCCACGAGTGATTGTTTGGCCAACTAATGATTATTTGAATCGACCAGTAAATCATTGAACGATGGAAATTTGACGAGTGTTATGTCTGTTTGTCTGTGGTATCATCATAATATGTAGTTATTGAGCCAGATGCTTATTAATCATTGCGATGCTCTTTGATCGGCTCTTTTTTGTGGAGGTTAGGTTTGTCGTTGCAAGTGCTTTCTTATCTTCACAACGCCCACTGTGAGTTCTTTCATGCTCTTTTAGCATGCGTTTTAAAATGAAAGACTTTTCGCAATGTGAGCACTTATGGGGTTTATCATCTGGAAAGAAAATTTATAGATACAGATAAGTAAATCGATTTTAATTAGTTTATTTTTTATTTTTTAAAAGTTTTTTTAATTAGCATTAAGCAAAACATTCATTAAAATAAAGGGATATATATATATATATATATATATATATATATATATATATATATATATATATATATAGGCAATTAACTTTGATTGTACTGAACTCGAGTGGCCCGACGACCAACTGGCACAATAACGGAAGGAGCTTTGTCAGAAGAACTAAACTGGTTGAGAAAAAACGAAGCGAGAAGTGAGAATTAGAATGAACAATATAGAAAAAAAGGAGAAAGAAGAAGGAAGGAAGAAGGAAGATCGAATAAGGAATGAAAAAGAAAGAAGGAATAGGAAAGAATGAAGAAGGAAAAACGAAGTAGACGGTAGAAGGAAGAAAAAGGAAAGAAGATGGAAGAAGGACGAAGGAAAAAGGTTGAAAGAATAAGGAAGAAGCAAGGAGGAAGAAGGGACAAGTAAGGCAAAACAAAGAAGGCAGGAAGAAAAAAAGAAAGAAGGAGGCAATAGGAGGGAAGAAGAAAGAAGGAAGAAAGATGGAAGGAGGCAATAGGAAGGAAGAAGAAAGAAGGAAAACTGAAAAATAAAAAAGGAAGAAAAATGAAGGAAGAAGGAAAACGAAAGAAGGAAGAAGAAAAAGGAACAAGGATGAAAGAAGGAAGAAGTATGAGGAACAAAGGAAGAAAGAAGGAAGAAGTATGAGGAACAAAGGAATGCAGAAGAAAGAGCATAAATGAAGAAGGAAGAAAGAAGCAATATGAACGAAAGGCAGAAAGAAAGAATAAGGATTAATAATTTCTCACTTTTCAATATGTACTCATTTCTCGCTTCTCTTATTTCACATCTTCGCATCAATTCTTGCTTCGCAGTTGATTTCTCGCTTCCTGTTTCTTGGTTCTCAATTCTTCCTTCGCAGTTCCCAGTCCTCAGTTCTTAGTTCCCAGTTTCTTATTATCAGTTCATATTTCTCATTTATCAGTTATTAGTTCTCTGCTCAATTCTTATTTCTCACTACTTCTTCACTACTCGTAATCTGAGGTAAATTTTTCAACTATTTGGCTAAACGGCATTCGGCCAAATGGCCTGACACCGGCCTACTTTCAACCTGGTGAATCTGTTGTTTGTTCGGCGTTGTTCGATGTGGGTCTTACATATATTCTGCACTGCCCGGAAATGTGGCATAAAAGTGAGCTTCCGGTCTACGTCCACTCCAGAACTCGGACGATCTTCCGGTTAGTTTAATCGGACGGACCACAATTAAGACGTAGTCTGCGGTGAGTGGCGGTTTATCGGTTGGCCACATCCGTAGCCTTCACCATAATTGATGGTGGTCGCTATCAACTAGTAGGACGTTGATGGCGACCACCGTCATTTATGGTGAAGGCTACGGATGTGGCGAACCGATAAATCGCCACTCACGGCAGCCTACGTTTTAATTCTGGTCCGTCCGGGTGTCATTCCGACAACAACGAGGGGGATGTCATTGGCGTATACGAACAGGAATACATTGGCTGGCAGCATGCCGAAGACCATAGTTCAACGGCGGTATGCAAGCTAACTGTTTAGATTTCGCATCCCTGATGACGATCTTGCATTGTCTATGTTTTTATAAATAACATATCGAAGTCGTCGCACCTGGTCGGGTACAAATGGCAGATCACCGTCGAAATCGAGAGTCCTGCAGAACCCCGATGTTCACGGTATGCCGGATGTTGTTTTCAAACTTGCTGGCCCATCTGTGGCTACCTCCCATAGTTTGATCTATGGTTGGATACATGGTTGATCACTTGAAGGGCGCCCTTCGATATATCAGTCATGTATTCAACCATGGATCAGACTATGGGAGGTTGACACAGATGGGCCAGCAAGTTTGAAAACAACATCCGGCATACCGTGAACGTCGGGGTTCTGCAGGACTCTCGATTTCGACGGTGATCTGCTGCGATGCCCAAAGGAACTATCAGTGCTTACGAGGTCTACCGTGTCAGCAAGACTCCTGCTTTGCGCTACTACTACTTTGCAGCATAATTTCAATTACCTAGTAAATTTGTCACATTTTCTCCTTTGTTCTTTCTTACAGACAACAACCAAAACTGTGTAACAAAGCTGATTCGTTCAAATCGTTTCCACATTTGATTGATGCTAACTACATAGGAGATATGAAGGCTTTGGTTAGGTCTTGGTACACTACTTATTGTTAGTTTTTTTTTACAAATTATATTGCCAAATGATTTATTGTATCATGTTGTAGCCGAGTTTGATCGTTCAAAACATGGCAAAGCCGTAACTTCATTCAAAAGATATTGTGATAGAGATAAAATTACCTGTATGAGTCATTTCATGTCTCCTGAAGTTGGGATGGTTGGCGAAGGCGTGGCTGCAAAATCTACATTTGTACGGTCGCTCTCCAGTGTGAGTTCGCATATGATAGCGTAGGTGTAGTTTTGCTTTAAACATTTTCGAGCAAACCTGCAAAAAAACAAGAAACTTGTTGATACTTTCATTTCAATTGGAAGCTTAACAGAAAAGGTCATTCGATTTGCCTTCCATTGGGCATAAAAATCTAGTTTTATATAATTTTTTCAAGCTTCGAACTTTATCACTTGATAAATAGAATCCTACGAAACATCATATAACTTCATTACCAGTGAATATTAGATCTATAAGCTACCTGTATAATAATCTTCTTATATATAAAAATGAAATGGTCTGTGTTCGTATCCGCATAACTCGAAAACGGCTGGATAGATTTTCTCCATTCCTTCAGCAAATATGTCCGTTATCGTTTCCGACGGGTTTATATGATATTTTCTCATGCGAAAATCACGATTAAGGGTGGAGAAATGATAAAAACCTAAAATTAAGATATTTCGCATGGGCAGCTCAGAACGCGCATTTTAGCCTACTATGCAGGACAACGTCTGCCGGGTCGACTAGTTCTAATATAAAATGCACGTTTAAGTTTGAAAAATTTCCATATTATCGTAACATCACGTAGAATCAATGTTTTAAAATAAGTGGTGGAGAGGCTGATGATTCCTGAATTATCATTAAATGACCTTAAAATTTCGACAGAACATTGAATTAATCAAGCAAATTAAATAAGTCAACAGTATTTAACATTTATGATGTATTAATTATTTTTATGAATTATCATGTTGACCAACCAAATGATAGTTTAAGTGTGTATTAATATTCGAATGACATTTGTTACCGAAAAGAAATTCAACAAATCAATCTAATGACTACAGATAGTAATAGAATTTTTTTTATCATAAATATTTGCCACAATCTTACCTCACACTTGTACTGCGGATTGTCTATATGATTGGACATGTGAGTTTTTAATCCATACTTCAGTCGAAATCTCATCCCGCAAACGGCACACTGTAAAAATGCAAATTTGAGTAGGCAACCTTTTTTTTAAATTTTGCTTTACCAAATACCTGATAGGGCTTCTCATCCGTGTGAATTGTTTTGATATGCTGCATCAAAGTTAACTTCGAGATGTATTTCTTATCGCATATGTCACATTTGTATTCCCTACCTCCATGTTCGATTGCTTCGTGTGCGCGCAGATCGAAGGCACCGAAAAATTTCAGCCCACATAGCGCACATTGCAGATTTCTATGTTTGTATTTTCGTTTTTGATGGGCAATTAATCCTCTACTCTCCGCAAATCTTCGGTAGCACACCTGGCACTGTTCCGGTTTATCAGTAGACTCCAGGTCCGCTTCCTGCTTTTCGATCCAATGAGCTGCTTTCGTATGAGCCATTAGATCCTGCTCGGTTGTGAACGATTCTTTGCACTTTGTACCACAGCAGACCCAACCGAGTTCTTGTTTGGTTGTTTCTTTGACCCGGGCTATCAAAGCCACAGGCTCGTCATCCCGATGGCCTCTGAGATGCTTTCGCCGGGTACCGGCGATTTTGAAACGAAGTTTGCATTTTTTGCATTCCCAAATAACTTTCAAAAGTCGCACACGATTAATGTGGTAGTTCAAACTATGCGTTGATTTGAACCTGAGGAGGCAACCGTTGCAGAGCGGTTTTGAATTTGGTTTTCGCATTTTTTCATTTTTCCAAACATGGGATGTGCTACGATGAGTGTCCAACTCCTCGGCTGTCTGAAATATCTGTAAGCAACCGCAGCAAATATGATTGCCAGTATCAACTGTAATAGCCGTAAACCATTCTTGCTCTTTTTCGTTAAGTTTCAAATCGTCTTCACTTTGCACCGGTTGACGTTCAACTCTTTTCCGACGTTTTGCTTTGGATTTCGATTCAAGCTTAGTACGCTTTACCGATCGAAACAACTCATCATCGCTTGCTTTCCAATCGCTATCGCTATCATTGCCAGGTACACCATTATCACTCTCGGAAGCAGCATCTTCACCAGTTCCATCTACCAAGGACTCCAGGGGTTCACATTTTATGTTATGGAAGTGGATTTCCTCGGATATTTCTGCCTTTATTTGACTGCATACTGCGGCTTGTTCTTGCTCGCCAATCTTACGTAGCTCGCGATCGGAAATACGTGCGGTTTTTATAAAGGCGATCACCGATTTTAATGTTGAAAAACATTCGGTACAAATTACCGCAGGTAGGGGATCATTCTCGTTAATCTGTTAATAAAATTGAAATTGCGATTACATACAAATACTTGAGTATGAAAGAAACTATTTTTTGAATGCATATCAAAGATGACCACCTTAATAGCTGGTGTCATCCAGACCGTCATTTAGTAAGTAGTAAAAAGTAACTTTCCTTGACCTGATCAAAAGTCTTGTACTAACAGGCTATCGTTTTTAATAAAGCACCAATTACCATGTACCAAAAACATGCATTCGTTTGGAAAGATGTTGTTTCCAGTACCTATATTTGAAAATTACAACGATAGTCCTATATTATATATTGTGTATCCGGAATAAATTTATACCGCTTTTTATACCGAAGTTGGATTTTTCTCCAGATACAGGCAACTTTTCCAACTTCGGAAGTAGTGCGCTGGATTCCCTAAAGATGCGCTAAACAACGCATCCATTAGTTTGACAGATAAAACTTCGGAAGAAAGTTCGGTTCGGAAGTCCGGACTTCCGAATTCTAAGTTGGTGCTACGCCGACAATATTATATGGTGTTAGTTTCACCGTCAACGTTTTGAACCACTCCATCAACACAATGGAGGCCAATGAATTATTGGCAGTGGCTGATTTTCTACTCGCCGCAGCCACATCCAGGCGCTATAGTATATGCACAAAATACCCAGCAAGAGTTAACCGCCAGAAATTTGTATGGCGAAAGACATCTAACGCTGGTTTTCTCAAAATTAGGAACTTTTAATGAAAAACTATTTGGTACCGGTTATTAGGGATGGTGTCCGCTACTACGCCTACCAAATATTTTTTCGATTAAAGTGCTTAATTTTGAGAAATCGAACCTTAGATGCCTTTCGCCATACTGATTTCAGAAAGTTAACTCCTAGCGTGCCGCTGTAAGCACGCTCAAAGCAGTCGATTCATTGGTCTAGGGTCGAGCAATAGCTAAAACATGTATTGTTGCTCAGACCTTATTGGTGATCGGAAAAATGATACCAACAGCAAGAATGGTTTCGATCATTTAGTGGTTCGTCAATAACACATTTCAGAGGATTAATTTCAAAATATGTTGTTTGTTAAATTTTGTGTTTTCTATAACTCTGACTAACGGTTCGTTGCTTAATTTCCACTATTTACAAAGTTAAAGCGCTAATGAATCGACTGCTTTGAGCGTGCTTACAGCGGCACACTAGGAGTTAACTTTCTGAAATCAGTATGGCGAAAGGCATTCGATTTCTCCAAATTAAGCATTTTAATCGAAAAAATATTTGGTAGGCGTAGTAGCGGACACCATCCCTCATAACCGGTACCAAATAGTTTTTCATGAAAAGTTCCTAATTTTGAGAAAACCAGCGTTAGATGTCTTTCGCCATACAAATTTCTGGCGGTTAACTCTTGCTGGCTATTTTGTGCATATACTATTATAGCGCCTGGATGTGGCTGCGGCGAGTAGAAAATCAGCCACTGCCAATAATTCATTGCATTAGCTATACATACGCTTATACTAAATGATTGAAATTTTGTTATCTTTTGCACTTTAACGTAACTAGTAGAATTTCATTGTGACATACCCATGGAAAGGTAGTCAAGAGGTACAGGTGAATGAGTCGCCTATTTAAAACACATGGCCGGGAATCTGCCAAGACGCACCAAGCGCCAACAAAAGATACACAATTTTTCTTCCCAAGCTTTCGCTTAGCAAATTTAATTGAATAAAAATCGTATTTAATTACCTTCTACCCCATAACTAAGGATATCTCACAATAAATGTGTGGATGAATTGATTTAAAATGATTCCCGTTTTACTTTTACGATCAAAATAATCACAAGTCAGTTAATAAGCCGCTTGGTTTGATTTGGCAGAACCCCGACCACATGGATATTACAAAAAAAAAACAAATTCTACTCACCTGAACGGCGGTGCATTCCGTAATTATGTTCGCTATGACTGCACCATCCAACATGGAAAAAATCGGAATCTGTTTACGTTGGCGCTTGTTCTGATGTGCGGTCATACAGGTTCGGCATACTTCCATCACAATATCTTTCTTGAAGGCATTTGTTTTATTCATAGCACTAACAAATTACCCAAAAATCAAACCGGCGATAAAAATTCCAACTCATAAAGAACACTTCGGGACTGCTTTGCGATTTGGGCGTAACTTATTTTGTAAACAAACATTGCTTCATGGATTCCGGAGAATGCAAGCGTTTTTATCCCAAACTAATTCCCTTATCTGGTAGAGGAAAGCTTAATCTGCCGGATCCATACCGTGGTTTTCTCATGAAATGCTTGTTTTAGCAAGAATTTGCCTTCCAATGTTTGTTTACAAAATAAGTTACGCCCAAATCGCAAATCGGTCCCGACTTATTTCGATTTGGAAACTTTGTTTGTAAACAAGCATCAATTTGCATGTGAGTACGCGGTGTACTTTAATCCGAGAAAGTCACGAGAAAGAACGATCTTGTATACTTGTATGCAACCATCACGCTAATAATTGTCTTAAGATTTCGGTAACATGTCATACGGTTATTTATCTTGATGACATTAAACTTGTCGATAATTTGAATAACATTTTAAATAATCAGTTTGGGTTTTGTGAGAACCCAAATACCAGTGGAAAGGAATCACTCCGGGCAAACACTATATTGATGCGCGTCCTGTTTACTTGACGTTTGGGAAACTGAATGAGGCAAGATATAACATCGACTACTTGGATGCTTATTTGGTTTCACGATGAATGTATATAGTCAAGTTATTCATTCTGCATGTTCAGTGAACATCATAATGTTTGCTAGTATATAAGCTAGTACCGCAAAGGTTTTCCAATATTTCATTCGTCTATATCTGACTGGATACATGGGTGGTATCACATTCACTATATAGCACTAAACCGTTGCCATCTGCTTCGCTTTTGGGAGATGTTCCTGACAGGGAAACCAAATTTTATGAGCAGCTGATTTGTTTTCAGCAATGCTAAACTGTAATTTTAAATTTCAAATGTACAATAATAATTTGTTTAATTTACTCACAAATAAACTGGTTTCCTCTCCTCGGTACTACCTTTTCCTTCGTTTGTTAAAGTAAGGGCCCATACACAAATTACATAACGCTTTTGGGGGTGGGAGGGTGTCTGTCCGAGCGTTTTAGATTTTAGAACCCCTCCATACAAAATACGTTACGACGGGGTGGGTGGGGGTTGAAAATAGTCAATTTTAGCGTTATGTAATTTGTGAATGAACCCTAAGGTCCAACTACCCTACTTTGGGTCAGCGAATTTTGCCGTGAAACTGGAAATACTCTACGACCGATAAACCTGATTTGTAGTCCGTCCAATTAGGGATTTGTAGTTTCACCGTATCTGCAGGTAAATATCATGAAATTGTTCACATTTATTTTTGACTAATTTTTCTATCTTTTCAGGAAATGAACTTTTCCTTCGAAATGCGATGGCGAACTTTGTTCATTGTGTGGTATTTTACTTCCTAATACGCTATCAACCACCGCCATCGCATCTTTCCTTTTTGTACACTACTGGTCAACCGTAACGTCCACCAGACCCAGCTAATCTAATCCTACATAGCTGGAAGGCCGAAGATGAGAAGTGTTACACTGCTAACTGATAAGTGGAGTCATTGTCGGGGTTCGTGGACGACACTTGTTGAACTCCGGACGCGTTCTCGGGATCTGGAATAGCTGCATCATCTCGTTGAATATAGTATCCGAATCACCGTGTCCGAACTCCTCATGGTATGGAGGAGGAATTATCGGGGGCCATTTTTCGAAGGAACTCTCCACGCAGTGTGCCAGTCTTCCATCCATGCGCCATGCTTCGTCGACTAATGACGGTGAGCTTTTTTAGATATACTCTTTGATAGTTTCCAACAGCGCTCCCGACGGTCGTTGTAGGTTGTGCTCATCCCATCCGGAAAGCTATCCCATTGAGCCTATTGCCACAGGATTGTCTCCACATGCTGGAGCTCTTCTCGCCGAAGAGGCGCTTTTAAGGCTTCGTAGTTCGCTGCCGTCGACTTCTTCAGCCGACAGTAGGCGATGGAGCGTACCACGGTCACTCGCAATAGTTGTGTCCAGCTCAATGGCGTAGCCTAACATACCCCCCCCCAGGAAAAAAATTTAAGAAGAATTTTCTTTAGAAAAAAAAAATGTTCAGAAACTCCCCCCACCAATTTTCTGGCTACGTCACTGGTCCAGCTGGATATTGGTTCGACGTTGATCGTCCCGTGGCACCTCGAGTTTCTTCGTTGATTTCTTCGAACCCTACTTCTCGCGTTGGCCACAATTCTTGTGGCCAATATAGGAACGAGTACAGAAAACCATTCTGTCTTACTTTGCAGCGGCGGGCCTTGACCCCACTTAATCAGCACGTCTGCGATGTTTAGTTTGGTCGGAACACATCGCCAGTCACCACCTTCGTCAGCTCCTGAAACTCGCCGACTCGAAATGCAACGAATTGGTTGTAGCGATGTTGATCCGAGTTGAGCCAACTACACACGGTGCGGGAATCCGTCCAGAAGCGTTCAGCGTCCCAAACGAGACAATTTTTTCAGGCTTCTTCGGATTATGGACGATGTTGAGAGGTAGATACAAGGCCTGATCGGGAGGGGTACCTGAAAGTTCTTCGGCGGTAGCGACATGTAGCCTTTCAAGAGCCCCGGAAGCCTTCTTTCAAGAGGCCTGGAAGCCTCCTTTCAAAAGGCCCGCAAGCCTTCTTCCAAAAGGCCCGGAAGCCTTCTTTCACAAAGCCCAAAAACTTCCTTTCAAAACCAAGAGGCCCGGGAGCGTCCTTTCAAGAGGACCGGAAGCCTTCTTTCAAGAGGCCTGAAAGTTTTCTTTCAAGAGACCCGGAAAACTCCTTTCAAGAGGCCCGAAAGCATCGTTACAAGAGGCCCGGAAGCCTCGTTTCAAGAGGCCCGGAAGCCTCGTTTCAAGAGGCCCGGAAGCCTCGTTTCAAGAGGCCCGCAAGCCTCGTTTCAAGAGGCCCGCAAGCCTCCATTCAAGAGGCCAGGAAGTTTTCTTTCAAGAGGCCCGGAATCCTCCTTGCAAGAGGCCCGGAAGCCTCCTTTAAAGAGCCCCGGAAGCCTCCTTTAAAGAGCCCCGGAAGCCTCCTTTCAAGAGGCCTGGAAGTTTTCTTTCAAGAGGCTTGGAAGCCTCCTGTCAAGAGGCCGGAAAGCCTCCTTTCAAGAGGCCTGGAAGCTTATTTTAAAGAGGCCCGGCAGCCTCCTTTCAAGAGGCCTGGAAGCCTCCTTTCAAGAGGCCGGAAAGCCTCCTTTCAAGAGGCCCGGAAGCTTATTTTAAAGAGGCCCGGCAGCCTCCTTTCAAGAGGCACGGAAGCCTCCTTTCTAGAGGTTTGGAAGCCTTCTCTCAAGAGGCCCGGAAGCCTCCTTTCAAGAGACCCGGAAGCCTCCTTTCAAGAGACCCGGAAGCCTCCTTTCAAAAGGCTCGGAAGCCTCCTTTCAAAAGGCCCGCAAGCCTTCTTCCAAAAGGCCCGGAAGCCTTCTTTCACAAAGCCCAAAAACTTCCTTTCAAAACCAAGAGGCCCGGGAGCGTCCTTTCAAGAGGACCGGAAGCCTTCTTTCAAGAGGCCTGAAAGTTTTCTTTCAAGAGACCCGGAAAACTCCTTTCAAGAGGCCCGAAAGCATCGTTACAAGAGGCCCGGAAGCCTTTTTTCAAGAGGCCCGGAAGCCTTTTTTCAAGAGGCCCGGAAGCCTCCTTTCAAGAGGCCTGGAAGCCTCCTTTCAAGAGGCCCGGAAGCCTCCTTTCAAGAGGCCTGGAAGCCTCCTTTCAAGAGGCCCGGAAGCCTCCTTTCAAGAGGCCCGGCAGCCTCCTTTCAAGAGGCCCGGAAGCCTCCTTTCAAGAGGCTCGGAAGCCTCCTTTCAAGAGGCCCGCAAGGCCTTCTTTCAAGAGGTCCAGAAGCCTCCTTTAAAGAGGCTCGGTAGCGTCCTTTCAAAAGGCCCGGCAGACTCTTTTCAAGAGGCCCGGAAGCCTCCTTTCAAAGGGCTCGGAAGCCTCCTTTCAAGAGGCCTGGAAGCCTCCTTTCAAGAGGCCTGAAAGCCTCCTTTCAAGAGGCCCGAAAGCCTCCTTCTTTCAAGAGGCCCGAAAGCCTCCTTCTTTCAAGAGGCTCGGTAGCCTTCTTTCGAGAGGCTCGGAAGCTTCCTTTCAAGAGGCCCAGAAGCCTCCTTTCAAGAGGCTCGGTAGCATCCTTTCAAAAGGCCTGGAAGACTCTTTTCAAGAGGCCCGAAAGCCTCCTTCTTTCAAGAGGCCCGAAAGCCTCCTTCTTTCAAGAGGCCCAGAAGCCTCCTTCTTTCAAGAGGCCCGGAAGCCTCCTTTCAAGAGGCCCGGCAGCCTCCTTTCAAGAGGCCCGGAAGCCTCCTTTCAAGAGGCCCGGAAGCCTCCTTTCAAGAGGACCGGAAGCCTCCTTTCAAGAGGCCCGGAAGCCTCCTTCCAAGAGGCCCGGAAGCCTCCTTTCAAGAGGCCCGGAAGCCTCCTTTCAAGAGTCCCGGAGGCTTCCTTTCAAGAGGCCCGGAGGCCTCCTTTCAAGAGGCCCGGAGGCCTCCTTTCAAGAGGCCCGGAGGCCTCTTTTCAAGAGGCCCGGAAGCCTCCTTTCAAGAGGTCCGGAAGCCTTCTTTCAAGAGGTCAACAAGCCTCCTTTCAAGAGGCCCGGAAGCCTCCTTTCAAGAGGCCCGGAAGCCTCCTTTCAAGAGGCCCGGAAGCCTCCTTTCAAGAGGCCCGGAGGCCTCCTTTCAAGAGGCCCGGAAGCCTCCTTTCAAGAGGCCCGGAAGCCTCCTTTCAAGAGGTCCGGAAGCCTTTTTTCAAGAGGTCAGCAAGCCTCCTTTCAAGAGGCCTGGAAGCCTCCTTTCAAGAGGCCCGAAGCCTCCTTTCAAGAGGCCCTGGAAGCCTCCTTTCAAGAGGCCCGGAAGCCTCCTTTCAAGGGCCCGGAAGCCTCCTTTCAAGAGGCCCGGAAGCCTCCTTTCAAGAGGCCCGGAAGCCTCCTTTCAAGAGGCCCGGAAGCCTCCCTTCAAGAGGCCCGAAAGCCTCCTTCTTTCAAGAGGCCCGAAAGCCTCCTTCTTTCAAGAGGCTCGGTAGCCTCCTTCTTTCAAGAGGCTCGGTAGCTTCCTTTCAAGAGGCCCAGAAGCCTCCTTTCAAGAGGCTCGGTAGCATCCTTTCAAAAGGCCTGGAAGACTCTTTTCAAGAGGCCCGAAAGCCTCCTTCTTTCAAGAGGCCCGAAAGCCTCCTTCTTTCAAGAGGCCCAGAAGCCTCCTTCTTTCAAGAGGCCCGGAAGCCTCCTTTCAAGAGGCCCGGCAGCCTCCTTTCAAGAGGCCCGGCAGTAGGGTGTCCCAAAATTGGACCAAGTCTGGGATTTTGGGGGCTCAACCTTCAAATGAAAGCTTAAGGTGTAACAAAAGAAAAATTGTTCTACGACAACTCTGGGAAATGACGTTTAGGGGTGGCCCCGACGCGTTTTATGAAAAAAGTGCATTTTTTATAGGTAACATCGAAAATACCGGTATATCGGAAAGAAATTCGATGAAACCCATCCGTTTTATATTTTTCACATTTAACTTAGGGTCTATACTTTATGGTAAAACTTTGATACCGCATGTTTTAGGTCTATATATTTTTCACTGATGCTTTAAATGCCCAAAAATGATGAATTTTTCTTAATATTTTTTTATAAATGCATCCAAAACGGGTATCCATCATAATGCGTTTGAAACTAGATATACATAGAAAGATGGGGAATTTTATAACGAATATTTTGCTAAAAATAGCAACCTCCTATCTCTATCCGTTTAAAAGTTATTCACGATTTACTGCAGCTTGAAAAAGACTTCTGAAATTTCGGATCATAATACCTGGATCATGTTTAAGTAAAGAAACGCCTACTTTTCCATACCAACCAAATGAGTGCTTTAATAACCAATATAGCATTCATATGAGTTGCATAAAATTGATTTTAATACTTATTTGAGTGTTATAATGGAAACCCAACGATGGACCAGCAGTAACATGACTGACTACAAATTGTTCAGTTAGTCTGGGTGAGTACTCAAATAGATTGATGAATATGGTTTCAAAACTACCCATAGGTAGGTTCAGCTATCGTTTCATGGTTTGGTGAGCTGTGCAATGTTTCACGATAACATGGAAATTTATTGTTTTCTGGCCAACTTGATTTTTAAACCAGCACGATCATGTGAAGTTAATCCGGCTGGATCATTTTGGTCCCGATTTATCGATGCAATCAATTTATCATTGTATTCAGTATTGGTAGGCAAAATAGTTCGTAATTAGTGTAGATTGTTCTTATTTCCAGAGATTCCGTAGATGGTAGATGCCAAATATTTCAATATGCATTATAAAATAATAATGATAATAGCACAGATAACAGATATTTAGGCTAGAACAAATTTTATTGAAAATCCTGTGTAAACTTTTGAATTGATATAAGTTGACCCACTACTGCAATCTACTCGACTGATTGCGGCAGTACATACGAACGCAGCTCATAAACAACCGTCGAACGCAGCCAATGTATTTGATAGCCGCATTCGGGCTGCGTTTTCAATAACAATGATCCTTGCGCCATCTCAAATCGATTGCCAAACGCGGTCCCAATTTGAAACACATTTAAATTAACGGTTGCGGATGTTTACACACGTCTCAGATGCCAGCCTCAATATCTGTTATCTGTGATAATAGTAATTTGTGTAACTAGTTGCAAAAAGATGATTTAATCAGCATGGTTGTACGTTTATCCGACGAGGCTTGCTGAATGAGATAAATACTACGAGTGCTGATAAAATCGAGTTTGCAATTAGTTGCACACACTATTTTTTGCAATGGCGTAAAATGAGCTTCAATATGGCGTAAAATATGACAAATCGATATCAAAATGATCTAGTTGGATTTGCTTCACATGATCGTTCTTGCAAAAAATCATGATGGTCACAAAACAACTAATTTCCATGTTATCGAGAAACATTGCACAGCTCGACAAACGATGACACGAAAACTGAACCTACCTATGGGTAGTTTTGAAACCATATTCATCTATTTGAGCACTCACCCAGACTAACTGAACAATTTGTAGTCAGTCATGTTACTGCTGGTCCATCGTTGGGTTTCCATTATAACACTCAAATAAGTATTAAAATCAATTTTATGCAACTCATATGAATGCTATATTGGTTATTAAAGCGCTCATTTGGTTGGTATGGAAAAGTAGGCGTTTTTTTACTTAAACATGATCCAGGTATTATGATCCGAAATTTCAAAAAGTCTTTTTCCAAGCTGCAGTAAATCGTGAATAACTTTTAAACGGATAGAGATAGAAGGTTGCTATTTTTAGCAAAATATTCGTTATAAAATTCCCCATCTTTCTATGTATATCTAGTTTCGAAAGTATAATTATTGATACCCGTTTTGGATGCATTAATAAAAAAATATTAAGAAAAATTCATCATTTTTGGGCATTTAAAGCATCAGTGAAAAATATATAGACCTAAAACATGCGGTATCAAAGTTTTACCATAAAGTATACACCCTTAGTTAAATGTAAAAAATATAAAATGGATGGGTTTCATCGAATTTCTTTCCGATATACCGGTATTTTCGATGTTACCTATAAAAAATGCACTTTTTTCATAAAACGCGTCGGGGCCACCCCTAAACGTCATTTCCCAGAGTTATCGTAGAACAATTTCTCTTTTGTTTTACCCTAAGCTTTCATTTGAAGGTTGAGCCCCCAAAATCCCAGACTTTGTCCAATTTTGGGACACCCTACCCGGCAGCCTCCTTTCAAGAGGCCCGGCAGCCTCCTTTCAAGAGGCCCGGAAGCCTCCTTTCAAGAGGCCCGGAAGCCTCCTTTCAAGAGGCCCGGAAGCCTCCTTTCAAGAGGCCCGGAAGCCGCCCACCAAGAGCTCCGCACGCCCCCTTCCCGGAGGCCCGGAAGCCTCCTTTCAAGAGGCCCGGAAGCCTCCTTTCAAGAGTCCCGGAGGCTTCCTTTCAAGAGGCCCGGAGGCCTCCTTTCAAGAGGCCTCCTTTCAAGAGGCCCGGAGGCCTCTTTTCAAGAGGCCCGGAAGCCTCCTTTCAAGAGGTCCGGAAGCCTTCTTTCAAGAGGTCAACAAGCCTCCTTTCAAGAGGCCCGGAAGCCTCCTTTCAAGAGGCCCGGAAGCCTCCTTTCAAGAGGCCCGGAAGCCTCCTTTCAAGAGGCCCGGAAGCCTCCTTTCAAGATGCCCGGAAGCCTCCTTTCAAGAGGCCCGGAAGCCTCCTTTCAAGAGGCCCGGAAGCCTCCTTTCAAGAGGCCCGAAAGCCTCCTTCTTTCAAGAGGCCCGAAAGCCTCCTTCTTTCAAGAGGCCCAAAGCCTCCTTCTTTCAAGAGGCTCGGTAGCCTCTTTTCGAGAGGCTCGGAAGCTTCCTTTCAAGAGGCCCAGAAGCCTCCTTTCAAGAGGCTCGGTAGCATCCTTTCAAAAGGCCTGGAAGACTCTTTTCAAGAGGCCCGAAAGCCTCCTTCTTTCAAGAGGCCCAGAAGCCTCCTTCTTTCAAGAGGCCCGGAAGCCTCCTTTCAAGAGGCCCGGCAGCCTCCTTTCAAGAGGCCCGGCAGCCTCCTTTCAAGAGGCCCGGAAGCCTCCTTTCAAGAGGCCCGGAAGCCTCCTTTCAAGAGGACCGGAAGCCTCCTTTCAAGAGGCCCGGAAGCCTCCTTTCAAGAGGCCCGGAAGCCTCCTTTCAAGAGGCCTGGAAGCCTTCTTTCAAGAGGCCCGGAAGCCTTCTTTCAAGAGGCCTGGAAGCCTCCTTTCAAGAGGCCCGGAAGCCTCCTTTCAAGAGGCCCGGAAGCCTCTTTTCAAGAGGCCCGGAAGCCTCCTTTCAAGAGGTCCGGAAGCCTTCTTTCAAGAGGTCAACAAGCCTCCTTTCAAGAGGCCCGGAAGCCTCATTCAAGAGGTCTGGAAGCCTCCATTCAAGAGGTCTGGAAGCCTCCTTTCAAAAGCCTCGGAAGCCTCATTTCAAGAGGCCCGGAAGCCTCCTTTCAAGAGGCCCGGAAGCCTCCTTTCAAGAGGCCCGGAAGCCTCCTTTCAAGAGGCCCGGAAGCCTCCTTTCAAGAGGCCCGGAAGCCTCCTTTCAAGAGGCCCGGAAGCCTCCTTTCAAGAGGCCCGGAAGCCTCCTTTCAAGAGGCCCGGAAGCCTCCTTTCAAGAGGCCCGGAAGCCTCCTTTCAAGAGGCCCGGAAGCCTCCTTTCAAGAGGCCCGGAAGCCTCCTTTCAAGAGGCCCGGAAGCCTCGTTTCAAGAGGCCCGGAAGCCTCCTTTCAAGAGGCCCGGAAGCCTCCTTTCAAGAGGCCCGGAAGCCTCCTTTCAAGAGGCCCGGAAGCCTCCTTTCAAGAGGCCCGGAAGCCTCCTTTCAAGAGGCCCGGAAGCCTCCTTTCAAGAGGCCGGAAGCCTCCTTTCAAGAGGCCCGGAAGCCTCCTTTCAAGAGGCTCGGAAGCCTCCTTTCAAGAGGCCCGGAAGCCTCCTTTCAAGAGGCCCGGAAGCCTCCTTTCAAGAGGCTCGGAAGCCTCCTTTCAAGAGGCTCGGAAGCCTGCTTTCAAGAGGCCCGGAAGCCTCCTTTCAAGATGCCCGGAAGCCTCCTTTCACAAGGCCCGGAAGCCTCCTTTCACAAGGCTCGGAAGCCTCCTTTCAAGAGGCCCAGAAACTTCCTTTCAAAACCGGCCCGAAATCCGTTTTTAAGAGGCCCGAAAGATTCCTAAGCATCCTTTCAAGACGCCTGGAAACCTCCTTCCTAGAGCCTCGGAAGCCTCCTTTCAAGAAGCCCGGAATCCTCCTTTGAAGAGGCGCGGAACCTCCTTTGAAGAGGCCTGGAAACCTTCTTTCTAGAGGCTCGGAAGCCATCTTTCAAGAGGCCCGAAAGCCTCCTTTCAAGAAGCCCGGAAGCCTTCTTTCAAGGGGCCAGGAAGCCTCCTTTCAAAGTGCCCGGAGGCCTTCTTCCAAGAGGCCCGGAAGCCTTCTTTCAAGAGGCCCGGATACCACCTTTCAAGAGGCCCGAGAATAAGTTAGGCCCTTTTCTAAAGATAGTCCAAATAAATTTTAGGCTAAAAAACTATGTATGCAAAGTGGTTTTTGTGACAAAGTCTACATGTCCTAAATATTTAATTGAAATCTGAGAGGGTGCTGCCAGCTCCGAATACGATTTGGCGCGAAATGCGACGATTAGCGCAAATGATTGATTTTTTTTTATTTGGGTGTTTTAATTCTAGATTAACCAGACACCAGAATATAATGATATAAGATGATGAGGTCGTGGAAAGATTTATGTATATTTTCTTTTAGTTCTATGATTCGAAACAAAGATAATGTTAATTCAGGAAAGTTTATTATTCCAGAAACCTATATATAATGTATGCGCTCATAAAATTTCACTTCCGGGTTACGCATAGCTTCTACACTATTTATATTTTTTTCTTCGACGTTTATTATTCGGCCGCATTACAATCGAATTACTCGGTTATTAATACATTATTATTACCTCAAGTTTTTCAGAATTCGAGCCATTTGGTTGAAATGCGACTGGTTAATAATGAATGGGAGGTCCTACTAAAGTAAATCATCTTTCAATCTTAGAGGTGAGCCAGCCAATGGCTGAAACCTCTTTAATAAAGACGATAATAATAATCTTTCTATCTGTATGTGCATTAGTATTCGCCTTCATTCCGAAACGATATTTCACTGAATACGCTAACAGTTATTAACAACATATGAGTAGAACGAAGATATTTTTACTTAAGATAAGTTCTTTCCAAATAAGGCCATACTTACAGTCGAATCAAATCAGAACTTCAATATGTACGTACCATACGAGCCCGGTGCAGACGATGGAACGACATTATAAACAGCGACCGTCGCTGGTGAGGTACCAACGGCAGCTGTATTGATGATAGTGGGCATTTGCTGTTGGACTGGCTGCAGAACAGCAGTGACTGGCGGTGGCACAGCTGGACTGACTACGCGAATCGTTACCGGAACGTTTGGAATTGTAATCGGTTTTTCATTACTATCTTCGTCACTGCTTTGCACATCAATCATATCGGGATGGGCGCTTGCCATGTGGAGCACGAGCGAGCTGCTCTTCCCAAAACGTTGTTCGCATATTTCGCATTTGATCCTTTCATCCCGTGTGAATGGTTTACCGGTATGTGTGGTTTCGTGTTCCAACATCGTTCGTTTCAAGATGAACGATTTTTCACAGTAGGAGCACTTATGGGGCTTTTCACCTGGGGACAAAGGTACAGATTTAATTAGTAGTAAACATGGACTTTCTTGAATAACAATACAAATAACCGCTCACCTGTATGAGTCATTTCATGTCTCCTGAAGTTTGTATGATTAGCAAAAGCGTGATCACAAAAGCGACATTTGTATGGTCGCTCTCCGGTGTGTGTACGCATGTGATAGCGCAGATGCAGTTTAGCCTTAAACATCTTCAAGCAAACCTACAGGATAGGAATAAGTCAGGATCTATTATAAGTTAAATAAGTTACGCGAAAGGTTCAACTCGCTTACCTCACACTTGTACTGTGGAACCTCTACATGATTGGACATGTGAATCTTTAATCCTGACTTCTGGCGGAATGTCATTCCGCAGACGGTACACTGTGGGGAATATTTCATTTATTAGTTATATTGTACTAAATATTTATGATATGAATTTTGCAATAGACAATTTAAAATATAAACTTTTTTACTATAGATTTTCTTGATTCGAAAGTTCATATATTTTATTAATATGATTTAATTTAATAAAAATTTACATTAAATCCCAAAATTAAACACTACTTAACCAAACTATTTTTATTTTTATACACTATAATACCGTTTTTATAGCATTAAGAAAATAAAATAAAACATGTATATTGTATATGTACTAGTCTACGTCGGTTGACGAAATAAATAAATAAATAAATAAAATAAATAATATGATATAGACAAATCCAGTTTCATCTACTCACCTGATGGGGTTTCTCATCCGTGTGAATTGTGTTCACATGTTTAATCATGGTACTCTCCCTGGTGAATGTTTTGTCGCAGATTTTACACATGAACACGCTACCACCGCCGTGCTCTTTTGCGTCATGCATATTCAGACCGTCCGGGGTGGTGAACTTTAGCCCACACAAAGCGCACTGATAGTTGAGGCGCTTGTATTTACGCCTTTGATGGTTGATAATCTTTCGCTTGTCGGCAAATCGTCGGAAGCAGACCTGACACTGTTCCGGTAGGTCCGGGTTTTCCAGATCTGCCTCCTGCTTGTCAATCCAGTGAGCCCCTTGCGAATGCTCAATCAAATCTTGCTCGTTCGTAAACGATTCGCCACACTTTGTGGCACAACATACCCAGCCGAATTCTTGTTTCGTCGTTTCCTTAACTCGCGCAATCAATGCAACCGGTTCATCTTCCGGGTGGATTCTGAGGTGTTCCCGCCGCTTACCAGCAACTTTGAAACGGAGTTTGCATTTGTTGCATTCCCAAACAGTTTTTAAGAGTTGGACACGGTCCTTATGGAAGTTAACGCTTCGTTGGGAGTCGTATTTCCGTTGGCAGCCGTCGCAAACTATTTTTTTCTTGCAGGGTCGCGAAGGGTTTCCTTCCCTTTTGGCGTGCAACGTTTGACGATGAACATCCAGCTCCTGAAAAGTATTGAAAATGTGTAGACAACCACAGCAGATGTGACTGCCCGAAGAAACTTCTATAACCGTGAACAACAACTTTTCTTCTTCGTTAAGTGTCTGACTCTCCTCGTTTTGAATGGGTTGCTTCTTTGGTAATGGTTTTGCAATCCTTTTACGTGGTTTCGGCTTTGATTTCAATCCAAGTTTCTCCCGTTTCACCGTTCGTTTAGTCTCTTCATCAGTTCCTTTCCAATCACTGTCGGTATCATTATCCAATTCAATTTCAAAATCGATCTCAGGAACGGGATCATTGCCAGTTTCATTGACCAGCTGCTCCAGTGGCTCTGCTTTTATTTTAGGAGATTTCTCTACAGGTGATTCGGTTTCCATACGGGAATCTACTGGGACTATTTCTTCCTTGAAAAGCTTTCGTAATTTACTGTCGGAATTGCGAGTAGTTTTGATGAAAGCGACAAGCAGTTTTATAGTTTCGAAGCACTCTGCGCAAATCACTGTCGGTAAAGTGTCGTTTTCATCAATCTGATGTAATAGAAGAGAATGAACGGATTTTAAATAGTGTGTACGAAGTGTACCCCTAGAGGGGCTCAACCAATACCAAGTGTACCAAGACCGCCTTGGAAAATATTATGCCAAGTTGAAAGACTTTCCGGATAAATAATTCATCTAATCGGGAAGAATTCTACAGGAAGTTATTTAACATAATAGGAATTGTAATGTTTTGGAAACATCCGTAGTTGTGGACTGAGACTCAGATATTACATATGAAGTGACCAGAAGAAGGCGAGCACAATCAAATGATCCAACAAGTTTACAGTCCCTAACAACATGCAATGTAATAATTCCGGTCCATCATAATACGGGATACGGAAATAACATTTTAAAAAACAAAATTAGTGTCACGGAGGATAGTTATCTGTACCAATCTTAGGGGAAGTGCAACTAGACATGCAGTTCATATTATATTACCTGAACGGAAGCATACTTGGTGATGAGATTCGCTATCAGAGTACCATCAAATTTGGAGAATATGGGAATCTGCTTCCGATGGCGTCTGTTCGGCTTCGCTGGGTTGACCGTCATACACGTTCGACACATGCCCTCCACGGATTTCTGCTTGTGGTTCTTTCGATTTTTCATGGTGCAATATATTTCGTCCAGGCAAGCAACACTAATTCTATTTTCGCAAATTTAACTGAGAAGCTGCAGGACTGTTGATTCCTAATCCACCGAGCGCGATTGTAAATAAATAATTTTGACACATCGGTGTCCCGTTTCCCGTTTCCCGTTACATCGATCGTGAAAAAGATCTCTGCGCGTGAGAAGGTAAACAGGCCTGAATGCGCGAATCCAAACATCCAAAGCAAATGAGTGCGTGAGTGCTGGGAGGGTTAGGGTGAAACGATTCACTGAGTCAAAGTTTGGTTAATATTTAGCAGACCCCAGACGAGAGATTGACAATACTTTTCTCATTAAACTTTTCTTCAATATTTTCTTTGCATGGCTATAGCTGAGGAAATAGTAAGTTTTCTTGAAATAGCGGTATAACCCACAAAGCACGCACACACTCAACCGTCATCGACTACTGTGGCTGTGGGCAAACTGTGGGCAAAGATGAGGGGAAATATTGAAAAGAATATTAAACTTTTCTGTTTTCCCTCAATAATTATTTCAATAATTGACGCTTGAACAGTTTTGAACAGTGCAATGTATTTTGGACCGCCAAACTCGCCGCCTAATGGAACGTACACACGGTCAAGCAGTTTGACCAACATTGACTCCACCTCTCGTTTATAGACCAGTGCATGATGACGTAGGTTGACAGTTCACAGAGCTTTTCCACCGGGACTTAACCTCCGGCGAAGCTTCCGATAAAATTGTTTCGTCATCTTATTCGCATGTAAATGTTTGTTGCGATTGATTTCATGCTGAATACAAAGAATATCACTGAAATATTCGGATCACAGCTATTTTGAACTAAAAATATAAATTTTAATTTTCCCTTCATCGATTTTTCTTCTAACACCTTGTAAACAAGCTCTGTAAGCTGTCAAAATAAGTGAGGTTAAGTTAGAGTTTGCATTGGTCTATTCAAACATCCATCAAGTTTTACCAACAGCGGCACGAACAATCAATTTATTCGACCAACAATATCACATACGAACGACCGAAGCGCCAACTTGGGCACCATATCTTTTTGAAGTAGCTCAGAATTTCTACTTTAGTGAGCGGTTGCTTGATGAAGAAAGAGCTAACCGAAAAACTTAAGCGAAGATTGGACGAGTCGGATACGGCTTTGATCCAACGTTTCAAATTTGGTTCCTGAGTACAGAAACCCGATGAAACAGCTAGTGATTTTTTTTTTCGCCTAAACTCTGAAAAAAAACTAAAGCTGAGTATTGTAATTTCAAGGGTGATAAACAGGATCACATACTTGATCGAATTCTCATTGGCTTGTCGGATGACGCTTTGAGACAGAGGTTATTGGCGGAAGATGAGGACAAATTTAATTTAGCTCAGGTCGAGAAAATTATAAACACTTGGGAGTTAGCTGCTTCTAATGCTAAAGCTTTGACCCATCAGAGTGTAAAATAATCGAAATATTTTGGTGAACTTCACTTTTCTTCACTTGTCAGCTCACTTCCAGACACATTCATAGTCGGCTCTGGACTGTCAATATTCAGTTGAATATAAGTCATTGAATATTTATGCACATTTTACAAATTGATAAATTATCTGAAAACTGAACACGTTTCAAACAAGTAAAGTAATGTATCACATAGAACTGAATCCGATTTTCATCCGCGAGGCACTTTCAACAGTAAATATCAACATAAACAATGCTAATTATGGTTTTTTCTGCACATAGTAAGCACACTCAGTGACAGTCGAATGAATGAGCTTGTGGGGTAGTCGTCTGACTATGTCATTCTATGTTTTGAATATTCATGCGATGTTTGTCAAAATTCGGACCGAAGTTGCTTCATGAAGATGAATATTTTATGCTCTGTCCAAGATGATTATCCTGGTCAAATTGCTTCTATTGTTGGAGGACGAGGAGCTGTTTTACAGCGTATAAGTGATTTAGATCTGAGTCGTGGACCTGTCAAAAGCCATTTGGGCTACAGGCCCTCGTTTCCTTCTGTGAGAAGTAGTGAACATAGTGCAAATCCGTACCATAGGTACAACAATGGTGTAAATCATCCTTCGCAGACAGGACGAGCCAGACAAGAACAGCGAAAACAGTATGCAGTGGTTCACCCGGTGGAACCGAAAAGCGATGAGCAACTAGTAATCGACCAGCGAGTGTGCTACTATTGTAGAGCTCGAGGACATATTCACAGGAGGTGCCCGAAGCTGGAACAATTTAAGAGGGGTCCGATCAACAACATCAACTTTGAAAAAACCTGTACGAAAAATGACGACAATTTGTCGAACATGATGAGTTGTTGGGAAGACAAGAGTGATGATTCAGACCAACGTGAATTACAGTGCATGCATTTTTCTTCCATTAACAAAAAGTCATCCATGTTTGCTAGAACTAGCTATTGAAGGCTTGCACATTGATGGAGATTGATAGTGGCTCCGACGTTTCCGTGATTGGAAAAAAAGCTATTTTTGGATAAATTTAATGTTCCCTTAGAGAAAAATTTCAAAAATTTAATAGTGGTAAACGGTTCCAGTTGGGACGGCAAATGCTGGGTAAAGCGTACCATTGGTACTTCGCGTACCTGAAGGAATAAAATAGACCCCATCTCGCGGTCCTTAGCCTCTTACCCATGGTGCTGGCCGGGATACGAGCAACCTTAGGGAGATCGGGTAACCAACCCTGGTGGGAACTATGGTCATATGTTGACAGGGAAGGGGTTTGCTCCTCTCCGGAGGTGCAAATCTTATTGAGCGTCTGTTCTCCATGTCAGGATCGGCTCACAACAGCGTCTGTTCTCCATGTTAGGGCGGCTGATCATCGTCCGAGTGCCAGCGAGGGACTCTAAGTGAAACTGTGCACCATGGTCCACCGGAAATAAGGAGGAATGGTCCTCCGGAAATTTAGGGGTTTGGTGTCAGGCCTTGCAAGCCAGCCTTAAAAAAACTTACGCAACGAATAATCAACAAGAGAATACGGACCGGAACCATCGGCGAAGACCACTGCGACGAAAAGGGACTAGCGATTGGAAACTCGGTTCGTGGAACTGCAAATCTCTCAACTTCATCGGGAGCACGCATATTCGCCGATGTGCTCAAGGACCGTGGATTCGGCATCGTAGCGCTGCAAGAGGTTTGTTGATGGGATCAATGGTGCGAACGTTTAGAGGTAATCATACCATCTACCAGAGCTGCGGCAACACACACGAGCTGGGAACAGCTTTCATAGTGATGGGCGATATGCAAAGGCGCGTGATCGGGTGGTGGCCGATCAATGAAAGAATGTGCAAGTTGAGGATCAAAGATCTTCAACTTCAGCATAATGAACGTCCATAGCCCACACTCCGGAAGCACTGATGATGATAAGGACGCATTCTACGCGCAGCTGGAACGTGAGTACGACAGCTGCCCAAGCCACGACGTCAAAATCATCATAGGAGATTTGAACGCTCAGGTTGGCCAAGAGGAGGAGTTTAGACCGACTATTGGAAAGTTCAGCGCTCACCGGCTGACGAACGAAAACGGCCTACGACTAATTGATTTCGCCGCCTCCAAGAATATGGCCATTCGCAGCACCTACTTCCAACACAGCCTCCCGTATCGGTACACCTGGAGATCACCAATGCAGACAGAATCACAAATCGACCACGTTCTGATTGATGGACGGCACTTCTCCGACATTATCGACGTCAGGACATATCGTGGCGCTAACATCGACTCTGACCACTATCTGGTGATGGTTAAACTGCGCCCAAAACTATCCGTCATCAACAATGTTCGGTACCGACGACCGCCGCGGTACGACCTAGAGCGACTGAAGCAACCTGATGTCGCCACTGCATACGCGCAGCATCTCGAGGCAGCGTTGCCGGAAGAGGGTGAGCTCGATGCGGCCCCTCTTGAGGACTGCTGGAATACAGTCAAAGCAGCCATTAACGACGCAGCGGAGAACAACGTCGGGTATATGGGTCGAAGTCGACGGAACGATTGGTTCGACGAAGAGTGCAGACAGATTCTGGAGGAGAAGGACGCAGCGCGGGCGGTCGCGCTGCAGCAAGGTACCCGGCAGAACGTGGAACGTTATAGACGGAAGCGGAGACAGCAGACCCGCCTTTTTCAGGAGAAGAAACACCGCCTGGAAGAAGCGGAGTGCGAGGAGATGGAACAGCTGTGCCGTTCTCAAGATACACACAAGTGCTATCAGAAGGTCAACGCATCCCGCAAAGGCTTCCGCGAGCCGAAATGTGCCGGGATAAGGATGGGAGCATCTTGACGGACGAACGTGTGGTGATCGAAAGGTGGAAGCAGCACTACGAGGAACATTTGAATGGCGCTGAGAGTACAGGCAGTGAAAGTCAGGGCAGCGGACGATGGAAGCCAACCAGCCCCCACCTTGAGGGAAGTTAAGGATGCCATCCAACAGCTAAAGACCAATAAAGCAGCTGGTAAGGATGGTATCGGAGCTGAGCTCATCAAGATGGGCCCGGAAAAGCTGGCCACTTGCCTGCACCAACTAATAGTCAGAATCTGGGAAACCGAACAGCTACCGGAGGAGTGGAAGGAAGGGGTTATATGCCCCATCTACAAGAAAGGCGACAAACTGGAGTGTGAGAACTTTCGAGCGATCACCATCCTTAATGCCGCCTACAAAGTGATATCCCAGATCATCTTCCGTCGTCTGTCACCATTAGTGAAGGAGTTCGTGGGAAGTTATCAAGCCGGCTTCGTTGACGCCCGCTCGACAACGGACCATATCTTTACTGTACGGCAAATCCTTCAAAAATGCCGTGAATACCAGGTCCCAACGCACCATCTGTTCGTTGATTTCAGGGCGGCATACGACAGTATAGAGCGCGTAGAGCTATGGAAAATTATGGACGAGAACAGCTTCCCTGGGAAACTTACCAGACTGATCAAAGCAACAGTGGATGGTGTGCAAAACTGTGTGAAGATTTCGGGCGAACACTCCTGTTCGTTCGAATCGCGCCGGGGACTAAGACAAGGTGATGGACTTTCGTGCCTGTTGTTCAACATTGCGCTAGAAGGTGTCATGCGGAGAGCCGGGTGTAACAGCCGGGGTACGATTTTCAACAGATCCAGTCAATTTATTTGCTTCGCGGATGACATGGACATTGTCGGCCAAACATTTGCAAAGGTGGCAGAACTGTACACCCGCCTGAAACGTGAAGCAACAAAAGTTGGACTGGTGGTGAATGCGTCAAAGACAAAGTACATGCTTGTGGGCGGAACCGAGCGCGACAGGGCCCGCCTGGGAAGCAGTGTTACGATAGACGACCTTCGAGGTGGTCGAGGAATTCGTCTACCTCGGATCCTTGCTAACGGCTGACAACAACGTTAGTCGTGAAATACGAAGGCGCATCATCTGTGGAAGTCGGGCCTACTACGGGCTCCAGAAGAAACTGCGGTCGAAAAAGATTCGCCACCGCACCAAATGTGTCATGTACAAGACGCTTCCCGAATAAAAAATATTATAGAAAAACAATACAATGTGTTGTAACATCACTATAAAACACAATAAATTTACAATAAATTTGAATGTAGGTGAAATAATAGAAATACATTAGAATGTATTGTTATGAACCATTCATTAAATTGTAAATGAAGTTTTCGCATTAGAACGTACGGGTTGTTAAGCATCGTAACTATACAAAATTTGATATTTTTTCATACATATTTTTTTGTCAAACAATAGAGTGTATCGTAAATATATTGTTGAAATATCGGAAGAAACCCGTTCAAATTACATTAGCTTGAATTGTATTTTTATAGTAAAACAATACGATATTGGATTTCTTGATTATGACAGCTTTACCGGTCAAAAATGAAGTTTTAAGAAAAATAATGCATATTTATCGGGTACTTATTCAAAAGGACGTATGTTATTTTGTAAACAAAGATTTAAACGTCGATTTGTCCAATATGAAGGCACTCCCACGCAAACCAACACCACCAACAGGTTGCCGAAGGCTTCCCCTGCCTGCCTGTGGTGATAGTTTGCGTAGGAGTGCCTTCAGATTGGACAAATCGACGTATAAATCTTTGTTTACAAAATCACATACGTCCTTTTGAATAAGTACCCGAGATTTGCGGCAATAGGATAAATATTGTTATATTGCTAATATGCAATTTGAACAAAATTTTCAGAAGTTATCAATGATTAAAATTTATGCACTAACATGTTCTAAAAACAATTGGAAGTATTGTTATATTAGAGAACAATGTTAATATCCACGGTGTGATACAATATGGACAACTATCGAGAAACAATATATCCTATTGTATACCGTAGAGCATATGGTAATTCAATTGTTTACACTGTTGAGCCTATGGCACACTTTTATCCGGGTTATAAGACCGGTTGTCCTCTACGGACATGAAACATGGACAATGCTCGAGGAGAACTTGCAAGCACTCGGAGTATTCGAGAGACGGGTGCTTAGGACCATCTTTGGCGGTGTGCAAGAAGACGGTGTGTGGCGGCGAAGAATGAACAATGAGTTCGCCCAACTCTACGGCGAACCCAGTATCCAGAAGGTAGCTAAAGCCGGAAGGGTACGATTGGCAGGACATGTTGCAAGAATGCCGGACAGCAACCCTGCAAAGATGATGTTCGCTTCCGATCCGGCAGGTACGAGACGGCGTGGCGCGCAGCGAGCGAGATGGGCAGACCAGGTGCAAAACGACTTGGCCAGCGTGGGGCGTATACGAGGATGGAGAGATGCGGCCTCGAACCGTGTGTATTGTGGCGTCAAATTGTTGATTCAGTGTTATCTGTTTAGATGTTAACTAAATAAATGAAATGAATGGTTCCAATTTGAAAATTGCTGGGGAAGTTGTTGTTCCGGTTGTATTTCGGAATATAAAGGCGAAATTGAAACTTCTTGTATTGAATAGTAATCATGATCTTGTTCCTTTGTGTGGGAGAACCTGGTTGGATGTTTTCTTTCCTAACTGACGAAATAGTTTTGATAAACAAGTACCTAAGAACAGAATAATTAAACATAAGAACGACTTAATGAATGTCAAGATAAAATTGTCTGATATTTCCATTAAAGAATTATGGACTCCTAATAAAGGTAATGAAGCCGAATTGGTTTTAAAAATTGACATACCCATTTATTGGAAATTTTTTGACGTTCCCAATGCAATAAGGGATAATATTGCCGATAATTGTTTGCGATTCACATTGAAGCAGCCAGCTGCTGATTTGGAAAAGAGTACTTGGCAGAGCCACCAAAACAGAAGATTGTCTCGAAATGGACTCCTTCCACAAAACTTTTTGGTAGAATACACCAAGGATTTCTCTACTACAAACATCACGTTCATTTATTGGACGTTGATGGCTTTTCAAATTGGATGGTAGTTGAATGGTTGAAAAATAGAACGGAATGTAAAGAATTGATAAAACTGCTGTTAGCATATTTGGCTAAATTTGGGTTTCCAGACAGAAAGTCAGGTAATAGTCCGCTATTCAATCCTCATGATGATTTCAATAACTTTTTTGAGAGGCAAGGAATATGGGTTTTGAACAGTCTGATGGCGGGTGACGCATTATGGTACAAGAACAGCAATCCTCACCATCAGGCTAAATGGTTGAAAGCGTATTTGCTTAAACGGTGCGCCGAAGCCAAATCAATGACATCGGCGATACGGTCATTCGAAGGCGTCGAACGATGGTGGTGCATGTCGATCCCTATGGTCCCGGTCCATCACCACCACCGATTAATTCGATCGACGAGGAGCTTCACCAGGTGCCTTTCCGGAGATTTCCGAATTGTTAGTTGCAGAGACAACAAGACGAATTACTACCGCTTAAACCGCATAGAAAACGAAGCAATAATACTAATTTGGCGCACAATGGCCTGCCAAGTCGTTCGAATATAACGCGAAAAAATGTAAAAAGTGATCGAAGTTTTTGTGAATAGTTTCTTAAAATCAATGATAATCAAATTGTTCCAAAAAGGGGGAGGATTGATATGTACCCAAAATTGATTACATTTGTAACATCGTGTATTTTGCTATAATGAATATTATAGCTATCGAATGTGAATGTGAACCTAATAAACGAACCGATTTCTGTCGGTCTCTTTCAACACGAACCGCCAAGCGAGTAACACCTACTTTACAACGGGGGTCTGATGTTTTGGTTGTGTTTTCGTAGTGTAGATGTAGTCTCGTTTCTTCTGCTTGTCGTTTATGGAACTGTCAGTGTGGAACGCACCTATCTCTTTCTTTCCCATGATTCTTCTTATGGCTGTCAGTGCGGAATTTTCTATGTTGACTACGAAATGAACTGTGGTGGAGGTATACAAGTGTCAGTCCCGTGCTTTACAACAGCTCCGAAACCCTTTAAGTATCATTACAATTCAATTAACTAATCGTTCCTTCGCGAGTATTCTCCGTTCAGTTCCGTCTACCTCAGTCACTCTTGCCGGTTATAATACAATTAACGCTGGTAAATTAAGCCGAAACAAAGTCTAATATTTCGATTGGCATGGATTCCATTTCAGAAATCAGGAGAATGTCTCCAGGAGAGTCCAAAACTACAAAAAAAAAACTACTGGTACAAAATGTGCAGGGGTCCAAATCAAGTAAGTTACTATAATCTTCTATAAATGAATATATAAATATGATAAATATATAAATAATGGTATCTCCTTTGCTTTCTTATGCTTATATAAGGACCAACGGTAAAGGACCAACCATGGTATCATCTGCACCCATCGCATCAAACTGTATACGCATATTTCTCGGGTTTTGCTTATAGATTGATCCATTATTACGTCGGATTTGGGCTTTTGGATATGGGTGTAAAAAAACGTGGGGTAAACTTGAAATTCATCTCAGAATCAATTGTATAATCACCTTAAAGAACACCTACTCTATAAACACTTGTTTCATAACACAAATTTTCGGGGATGCAAATTAAATCCAAATTCTTAGCAAATTTAATGAAGTGTAAAATAAATGGAAATAAATTGCAGATAGATGTTCCACGAGATAAGGAGGCGTAACATGTTGAATCGATGGATCTAGTAGGAATGCACTATTGGTCGCCTGTAGACAGAAAAACATTTAAAAACTAAGATCAGAATAACATACTATTTGAGTTTGATGATGCAGTATACTAACACATATGCGATTTTTCATGTTCTACTAGCATTCGCTTTAAAATAAATGCTTTGTCACAACGTGAGCACTTGTGGGGCTTTTCGCCTGTAAATAATAGAAAATAATAATTAGTATGTTTTGAAAAATTGTAATTCTTTTTAAAATACAAATACACTCACCAGTATGAGTCATCTCATGTCTCCTACAGTTGGTATGATGAGCGAAGGCATGATCGCAATACCTACATTTATACGGACGTTCGCCTGTGTGAATTCGCATATGATGTTGCAAGTTCAATTTCGCTTTGAACGTTTTTGAGCATATCTGTTCAAACAAAAAGTTCTCAAATCAAATAACTTTGAAATGACTGCGAGGTGTATTGTTTTCTTACCTTGCATTCGTACTCCCGATCGTCTATATGATTCAACATATGTTTCTTCAAGCCACCACTCTGTCTGAATGTTAAACCGCAAACATTACACTGCAAGTTTAAGTTATATTAACAATAAATTTTTGGAAGAATGAGATGAAACAAAATTAATATTTTTGCTAACCTGATGGATATTGTCATTTGTATGCATGTGTTCTATGTGCTTACTCAAGGTGTACTTATTAGAATAAGTCTTTTCGCAAATCTCACATTGAACGGTACCGATGCCATGTTCATTTAATTCGTGCCTATTCAGTAGAACAGGAGATGAGAACTTTTCATCACAATGAGGGCACTCCATGTTCTTTTTGACGGTAAACCCGTCTCTGATGGCTGGTTAGCCGAACTTTATTGGAAAATCGTCGGTAGCAGACCTGACATTGTTCTGGCAAATGTCCGGACTCTAGGTTTGCTTGCTGCTTGTCGATCCAGTGGGATGCGTGCGCATGAGCGATCATTTCCGCTTCAGATGTAAATGATTTACCACATTTCAGAGCGCAGCAGATCCAACCAAGTTCCTGTTTTATATTTTCCTTGAATTGTGATATCACGGTAACGTGATCATCGTCTGAATGGGTTTTAAGATGCTCCCGCCGTTTGCCGGGGACTTTCAATCGAAGATTGCATTGTTTACATTCCCAAATCTTTTTTAACGCCCGGACGCGCTTTTTGTGTCTGTTCACACCATACGTCGAGTCGTACTTGCGTAGGCAACCGTTGCAAAGTACTTTTTCGCTAGGTTTCGTTAGGCTCTCTTTTTTCCAAACATGATTTGTCTGACGATGGATTTCCAAATCTTCAGCGCAAGTGAATATTTGCAAACAGCCACAACAAACATGGCTACGGGGCGGAATTTTGATAACCGTATACAGGGTTCGCTCTTTGCGTTTCAATTCATCTTCACTTTGAACAGGCTTTTTCTTAAGCAACGGTTTCATGCTTCGCTTTGGTTTGCATTTTGCAGCATATTCTATCTCATCAACAGTTTCATTCCAATCGACATCAACATCCGGTTTAAGCATTACATAATCTGACACTACAATTTCGCAAGTTTCGTCAACTAGCTCTTCATTTGTTAAGCTTCCTGGTTCAGAAGTATGACTCACGGATTCAACTTCGGCGTATGATTCCTCAATTATATTTTCCACTGGTTCAATTTTAAAATTACAAACTGAGACATTTCGTTATTGATTTCCGTGGAAGTAATATCTTGGCCTAGCTCCACTTTACAGAGCTCACGTAATTTATTGTCGGTAGAACGGATGGTATTTACGAAGGTGACTAACATTTGGAGGTTTTTGAAGCAATCGTTACAAATAACTGAAGGCAGGCTGTCATCCTGATAAATCTGTCCGATATATATATCAAAATGAAATTCAAACAAGAAGTATAATTATTGTAAACAATTGAAATTGTTGTTGGGCTATGTAAAAACGTCCAAGCATAGTTCTGCCGTAATCTGGCGAAGTGACATATACGCCATTTTCCAAAAAATGATGTTAACGAGTAGTACTCGTCGTACTCTTTAACAGAAAAATGGAAAACATGTATGTTGTAAAATGGCGCATACGTCACTTTTTCAGATTACGGCAGAGTTGTTCCTTGATATTTTTATGCGATGCATCTTTCATTATTCCCCTTGAGTACAAGGAAAAAACAAAGAAATTTTTTGTAACAACTCAAAGGTCACGAAATGAACCGCCTATGGCCGGAAATCTCATTAATCAAGATAATAATAATCAAAATTCGCTATAGTTGACGTCACCTTCTTCAGGAAACTTAAAAGAGTATACATTACAATGTACAGTACATATGTAACTGACCATATTTAAAATAAATTAAGTCCTCACATCCCCATTGGTCAAAGTTCAAAATCCAAAAGGGTAATTTTAATTAGTTTCATAGGTATGATTATTCACTAAAGAAAAAGAGCAATAAAAATGTATGTATAATCGCCCATTTTTAAAATCACATTCATTTAATTTATGGAACGTACACACGGTCAAGCAGTTTGACCAACATAACACCTAAAATTATTTGTAATACATTAATAAAGCCATTCAAAAGTATGTGCCAAACTGCCAATCATATGAGCTCAATTTGTAATACCGTGGACCCCCGGTAATATGACCATTTTTAATAAAACACTTTTTAATTTGAACCCCGTTGGTTTGAACATCGTTAAAATTAAAAATGGTTCAAACGTCATTTACCAAGGGAATCGACAGAAGAAAAATGGAACATCGTGAAATGGAACGCAGAATCAAAACAAACCAGCAAAGAGAGCAGCCAGAAACCAGTTTTTCTGATGGTTATAGAGTAACCAGAAGTTCAAATTAAAAGTGAACCCCGTTAATTTGAATGAGGTACCGTTCAAATTATCGGGGGTCCACGGTAGCTATATATTAAATGAAAGTATTTCTTGGCAAAAATGCATTGATATGCAGCACATACCATCAGGGCTTCATTTAGGGGGGGGGCGGTAGGCCGTGGCCCGGGCCCCCACAAATGTTATGTACCGAAACCAGCTTTTTTTTGTACATTCTGGGGGGCCCACAAGCTGTCGGACCCGGGGCCTCCTTCCGGCTGAATCCGGTGCTGCATACCATTCATTTGGAAGTTTTTGAGTGTTGGTATTGTTATTATTTGTCAAATTTAAAGTGTAATATCGATTGGAAAATGGATCAAATTTTCAAAATTTGAATCAGTTCGTTTAAATAAATTTTGTGCAAAAATTTTCATATGAAGCAGAACTTGATTATATCGACATAGTCTGACTTCACTGTTTCACTCACCTCAACACCAGCGTGATCGGCGATTATGTTCGCTATGAGTGCATCGTCCAACTCAGAAAATATCGAAATCAGCTTCTGCTGCCGCTTTTCCACGTTGGTCATACACGTTCGACACACTGCCATCGCTGCTTGCTAGTGGACAATTTTATGTTTGAATATAAATAAGTTCACTACAAAAATACCGTAAAACAAACTTTTTAGATCTTGGATTCCATTATTTATCGACATCGAAGCCAGAAAATACGACGATTGTAAACAGAACTTTGGTGAGATGAGAATGGCAGTGATCCGAGTGATCCGCATAGTGAGTGAGATACGAAGAAAAGTGAGCTACAAGAAAGTGAGTGTCTGTGACATGTGTAGTCATAACTGAACTATTGGTATCCCGAGAAAACAAAAAACAGATTTCAAGTCAGAGCTACCTTGATCGTCCAAAGGAAGAGACGAGTAGATGGTTTCAGAAACAACCGGCGAAGCGACCTTCCGCAGCATTTCGGCGTAGCTTCGAGAGACCGCTGTTGAAGAGAGCCGTTTCTGGTGAATTCGCCGCTGTATGTACGTCGGGCGCTTCAAGAGCATGTGGAGGGCCTTCTAATAGACACATTTCGGTGCGTCTTGCGCGCCACCCATGCTTCTCTCCGCATGATGCAGCAGGTTTATTGCAGCAGTAGAGTAGAGGGGGCAAGAGTGCGCGTGGGGTAAGAGTACGTTTTCGATTTTTGAAGTAATAAAAAAGATAAACTAGCCGCACTCATCAGTTTGACGGTATTCTGGCCAACTATTATCGTATATATGTAAACGATTTGAATAAACAAAGGGAATATGGAGTTAGATAACTTTTAGTCATTTTGCTAAAAATAATTGCATTTCCGCAACTAGTATTTCATTTACCATATATACGTTCAATCAGGTGAACATTATACCATTTCGATAACCTATTGTATAGAGTACTTTTATGAAACACCAATCCGTTGGTTTTCAAGAAGTCAAAACCATTGCTTGAATCATTTTGGGACTGTGGGTAAAATACGCAGGAACCGGTGGGAAGAGTACGCATATGAATCTTCAAGTTATGGTGTCAAACCCATGTCTCCGGGCGAAATAAGACTTCTTCCAAAGCGTAAAGATCCACAACTAAGAAAAAGGGACAGAATTCGAAATTAATCAAGTTTCTAGGATAAGTTGAAGTAATTCGGTGTAGAAAAGACTTAGCGAACAAAGCACTGAAGCGAAATAATGTATTAGGACTTGTTGTACACCTAAACATAGTAGAAAACACAATTTCATCTAAATGTAATTTCATTTAATCAAAAGAAACATTAATAAATTACGCAACGTTAAGCTGGGAGGGTTGTGAGATGTGACGATCCATATAATTTTTGAGGATTCATACAAATAGTGTAAGGGAGGAAGGAGTGAAATAGCTAAATTTTACGTTACGTGATTGGTGGACTTTCTTTAAGGAAAATGCCTTTGTATACGCCACGCTAAACGTGATATATTTTACCTCTGTGTTTTTGTATATATAAAAACAATGGTTTTTCGTATGAAAGTGCACATTTTAGGACCCTCCTCTTTAAAAGTTACGTAATCTTTAAACATTCCTAATATATGCTCTTTAAACATCAATTAAATGTTATTAACTCTTATTTGTGTTAATACTTAAATCACATGATTGGATAAATGCGTACTCTTTATCACCGATGCACTTTTACCCCACCGGTGGGGTAAGAGTGCGTTTCTTGTCTTGCAATAAGGGTTCTACTAAAACGAATCTCAATAATTCAATATTTTTCCACTGGGTAACATAAAGATATAGAATCATCGACACTGATTTGATATGCAGAAGCTTGCTTCATAAGCGCCACATGATCGATTGAAAACTAAGTCGTACTCTTGCCCCTCTACTCTACTGAACGGTGTGGCCCAGCTGCTTGCATTAACACAATTCATCACCTTCGTACATACAACCGAACAGGTAGTCGAAGTTTGCCAATCACTACGTAGTCAGGCAGCGCGGACCCGGAGAAGGTGACGCAGAAAGAATCAGACGGAGAATAAACTCCTTCTCTCCCTCCTGCGACACCGAATACATTTGCTTGCAATCCAGTATCGCAACAGGAGGCAAAGAAGCGTTCGAGAAACGACCGAAACCTTGTTTCAAATCGTCGTGTCCCTCCCTCCGTCACCACCCCGCGATCTCGCACGCTGCTGACGGTAAGTAAACTCTATTCGAGGTGAAAAGCTCACGGGTGCAATCTCGTTGGCCTGTTTGATCACTGACCGTGAACGGAGCTTACTGGCCGACCATGTCAATGGTCATGACAGACGAAAATCGCTTTTCCAGATCTCTGCTGATCTGACTAATATTCAAGCGCTTGCCTTTGGGTCGGAAAAAACAACATATGGCCCACTAGAGTCGGAGGGTGCCTTGAGGCGAAGGGTCGTGAGGGAGAAGTACCATTATTCACTGGACTTATGGTGGTAGTGTTGCTTATTTCCATTCTACTCTGGGATGGAACACCAGAATGCAACAAAAGGTCATTGGATAGGAATTCGACGAACCCCACCGCCTTCGCCTTCGTGCTGCGGAGACCAAGCGTCCCGCTGCAGCAGAAACACACACATTTAAAGAACACTTATCACAGGAGAGTAAAAAAAAACACAAAATAACTATTTATCTGAGGAGGGAATGGAAGCAAAACTAACTACAGACTATAATAACTTATCGATAAAGATGGTAAAGAATAGGGAGACAACGAGGGAAATTTCAAACACTTAGCTTTCTACTGCTGCGTCGACGGCTGCTTACGATTGCTGCAGTACGCACTGACGATAGCACGTGGTACGACGCCCGAGGCGTATGTTTGGTCTCTTCTCACCAACCGCACACTGCGAACGGATGGCTTGGACACTGGTGGCGATGATCGATCGACGTTTGCTGCTGTCTACCTGCACACCACGGAAGACGACGGCGTGCGGGGGCGCGATGAACGATGAAGATTGGCTTGGCTGATGCGCACGATGACGCTGGTTTGCAAACACGCGATTTTGCAGAAAACGCGCGAAAACTCAATTAACGGATACTTAATTGCTTCGCAAATATTGCGAGAAGATAGAAAATTCGAACGAGGTCCGACGGTCGACCGTCGGAAAGCTGTTCCGCAAACGTCAAATCACTTGATGCACGGAAAATAATGTTGGTTTATTTTTCGGTGTGAATGTTGATTATTGAAATCAAAGAAAATATATAATTTTAAACGAGTGTTACTTGCCGCTATATATTTTAAATAAGTTTATGGTACTTTCAAGGCATTTCGAACGTATTTATGCGTTTTTGAGACATTTTAACTTCTCGAATATTCTTGATATCAAGGAATATCAACACTTTTCGCACAGTGCATGCCATTTGAAGTTTCGACACTCAGTCTTCTTCTTCTTCTTTGCTCCGCAAAATTAGAAGTTTTCTCGTTCTCAAATAAGCTCCGCTTCCTTGTCACAGCTAAGAGAAATCCTTCACTTGACACAAGCGGTAAAAACTCGAAAGAACGACGAGGAAAAACGAACAAGGACCGGAGGTACAGACTGACGACTCTCGCTACGGTAGCTCGACATGGAATGTGGTGCATATTGTTTGTTGATAGAGAAATAAACAACTCATTTGAAGTTATTGGTTACCAGAAAATTCAACGATTGCTTAGAGCAGAATTTCAGTTCAGTGTCGGAAGCAGTTAATGTCACTTTTATTATAGCAGCCGCCATTATGGCGAGCGTTGAAAGCTGGATAAGCGCAGATTGTGCCTGGGCGCGTAGTAGGTAGCCAACTCCGCGATGCCGAGGAACGTGTTCACCTACACTGAAAACAGCATTGTAGTAAAAATACCATATTGATAGTTTAAATTAAATGCACAACACCAATTGATTTGAGACTACGTACTACGTTTATTTTGAACATAATGTGTAGTATTTTTACCATGGCTGAATAATACACAAACAAATGTCAAAATACCATAAAGCATGGTTATTTTAACTAAAATAAAAGGTTAAAATAAATACCGTTTATTTCTTTTAAAATGACAATTGTGTATAAATCTAATTGCTATTTAGTTTTATTGAAATTTATTGTTATATTTCGTCTAGATTCCGTAAATTCGGCAATAATTATGCAATAAACACAATGATTCATTTTTTATTTACCGATTTTTTTGTTTTTCTTAAAGTTTACACAAAGTATTTCTGCCTTATATAACTAACTTTTGGAAATTATATATGAATATTATTCGAGTCATGCTTTGAACTACTCTTTTTTTGATTCAATGAAGTGCAATTATAAGTTCATTCAAGACAAATAAAGATTATCTGCTTTGTAAACAAAGATTAAACGACGATTTGACGATCTGATAGCTCTCCACGCAAACACCACCAATAGGTAGATGAGGCTTCCGCTACCTGTTGATGGTGTTGGTTGCGATAGATGTCAATTTTAATCTTTACAAGCAGATAGCGTTTTCGAATTTGGTCTCTTCCTTGTCAGGTCAAAACTCAAATATTTTCCAGTAATCAGCGGTATCTTTATGATCCTGTTTGGTAAGCAGCTGATGCTTTTGTACCGGTTGAGGGACGATTATAGACATTCCGTTAGATGATTTTTGTTTATCGCTGCGTTGCGTGAATTGAAGTACACTTCCTGTGAAGAAAAGAAATGATTGATTGTATTGACGATCAGATCATATAACGAGGTTATTACTGGTTGCTCTGGTGGAAATTTCTCGAGAATCTTTCCATTTTCCTTCCGTTTGAAAATTTCTCAGGAACGCTCAGAGCAGCTGATGTAGAAAGAAGAGATTGCTCGTGAAGAAACATGTACTGACGGATTAGAGGCGCAAATGAACGAATGCAAATCGCAGGATCTCGTTTAATCACGGAACAAACACGAATTGTCGATCTAATAAATCCAGTGTCTCGGATCTCCGGGATTTCATCACGGGCTAAAAAAGGAAATAAATGAATATATTTTTTCAAAACATGGAATACAATCACTATCACTGCATCCAAGTAATCCACAGTAATTTCACAAATAAAAACAGAACTTTGATTAGCAAAACGGACAAGCGGACAAGTGACGTGTTTCGATGAAAATTGAACAAACCAATGAAAATATGAAGCTATTGTTATTTGCCTGTTGCACAAAAGACCATGGTAGAATAGTCATTTAAAAACAATGTTGTTATTGTTAAAATTTTATGGATTTATTTTGACAATTGATTGAATTGTTATTTTTACTACACGACCATGTTAAATCTACTGCACTCTTTTTTTCAGTAGTAAACCAGAGTATAGCAGAACTTGTACCGATTTTGTGTTCTCCAACGTTTAGACAAAGGACTCTGTTATCCAGTTTTTATTATAGCCACAGATCAACTATGGCAATTGTTTTTGACACATGATTGTACAGATTTTATAGCGGATGCTAGTTGCCTTGGAAGCCTGACGAATATTTTTCATGTCAAACAGTTTGTTGTTTTGGTTTGAAATCGAATTCAAATAACTCTATACATTAATACTTTGGAGGCTAATATCTTTTTATTATTTCAGATTGTTGACACCAAGGTTGACACTGGATAAGCAAAAAAACGCATTCCAGTTAAACATACAGTTTTAAGCCAACTACTGAATCCCTGAAGGTGCACTATTGGTTGGTTATTTCTCCAATTTTGAATTCTTCCTAAACCCTGCTGAGAATATCGGTGACCATGCATGGAAGAACAGAAGCTCCACATTACTGAAAAATGTTACCAAAATTAAATATGCACAATAAATTATTTTCTGTTTTCCATAGCCGTCATGCTAATACTCATATGCAGTGGTGTCATGAAATAAGACAATTTTGATTGTCGTACCACAGTCTTCAAATCCTCAATCAGATAAGGAATTCTAAAAGCACATCACAATTGTTGAACCTTATGAGGTCGATAGTAGATGTATGCAGAATTTACTAATTAGACGGAGAAACCAAAGCAATACGTAACTTCTAG